>NW_016162395.1:12225-16412 GCF_001687245.7 Rhagoletis zephyria | reverse complement strand
GTCAGGCGGTGGGACAGCTACTCCATCATCATCGACTGGGGACTCGGGTTCGTCTTCTTCACTACTTTCAGCGCTGCTACCATTCAGTAGGTTATAAGTGTTCCCTCCACAATTTAAGTATATTCTGGACATCGGTCACTAGGTCGCCATTATTGTTTTTACAGGAGTTCGCCCCGGTCTAGAAACCTTCCGTAAGTCACCTAACCCTCTGGTAGATTTTTCGGGCGTTCTTCCTGTCGGTCAGCATCTCAAGCTCTTCGCACTCACGTATTTCGGCCTCTCTCTTCTTATTGCGGCAAATACGTCTCGCTTCCTTCTTCAGTTCCCTATAACGGTCCCACATGGCTCGCGTTGCGCCCGATCGCAGCGTGGCCCTGTAGGCGGCATCTTTTTTCTCTGCGGCTTCTTGACATTCCTCATCGTACCAGTTGTTCTTTCGGGCTCGCTGAAATCCAACTGGTTTTTCTTAGACAATGATAAATGATGTACACAAATTTCAGTATGGAAAAAAAGTGCAACACCTTCAACGAAAAAAGTTCTCAAAAATCTACGCGAATTGAATGTACGATCTCGATCATTTAAACATCTCGGACTCGCCCACCACTAAAAATGATTATTTAAATCTAAAGTATATATTAAATGATATTTAATATTTGCTTTAGAGATGAAATTCCGACAAATTTGTTTAAACAAAAATGTTAAGCGCATACGCAGAATGTGGGAGCGAGATTCTTCTGTTTGCGTTTCTATGTTTATATCATTTATCAGTTTAAGCACATACGATTAAATGTAAAAAAATATTTTTAATTACGGATCCGAAAGAAATATTTATTAGTTGCATTGAGTTTCCAAAAAACGTAGATAACAAGAAGGGACAACTCGTTATAATTGTGGCGAAAGTGCGCAACAGGGGCGTGCCTTCTCTTTTCATCCAATCAAAAAACGCACTAGGGCAAAAGAGAAGGCAGGCCACAGGGGCTGTCCATAGGAACAGGGGCGTTAGCTGAGCGGGGTTGTCAGGACATGTGAAGAGGTGCCGGGAGTCATGTGGCGACTCTCCACATGCCGGGCATTGGTTGGGCACATCCTCGTTGATTCTACTCAAGTAGGAGTTGAGCCTGCTGCAATAGCCAGAGCGAAGTTGGGCTATTGTAGTGCGGGTCTCCCGAGGCAGACAAAGTTCTGTCCCGCCCACGTCCGGTGGTTGTGTGCCTAGAACGTCATTCACAGGGCGGGAGTCTACATAACTTGAGACTGATTCCCTGTGAATGCCGCTCAGGGCCGTGCGAGGGCTCTTCCGCGAGCAGCTGTCCGCTGGGATGGCCACGTCTGTGGCTCCCAGCAAGGAACTGCTTGCAGAGCATTATGTTATGCTCCCTTATTGGGAGCATCTGGGCCTCGTCATGTAGGTGGTGTTGGGGCGTCATCAGGAGGCATCCTGTCGCAGTTCGTAATGCCGTGTTTTGGCAGGTCTGTAGCTTCATCCACTGCGTCCTGCTAGTCCTCGGCGACCATACGGGCGCTGCATAGTTTAGAACCGGTCGGCCAATTGCCTTGTATGTTACCAACAATGTTTTTTTATCTTTGCCCCAAGTGCGGCCAGCGCTTGAGGACATTGTTGCGGCTCGGTACTTTGTTGACAATTGCGGTTGTATGCGCGGAGAAGGAGAGCAGGCTGTCGAAGTCAACTCCGAGGACTTTCGGGTTATTCACCGTCGGTATTATTACGCCATCGACGTGAATACCCAGTTGCAGTCTTACCTCCTTCGGCCAGGTGGTGAAAAGGGTTGCCGAGGATTTCGCAGGAGATTGGGCAAGGCTCCTTGCAGTGAAGAAGCGAGAAAGTTCGGCGAGCTAACCGTTTACTTTCGAGCACAACTCATCAATTCCATTCCCAGACGCCATGAATGAACAAGTGTCAGCATAGGAGACTATATTTACACCCTCTGGTTGATGAGGTAGCTTTGAGATGTAACAATTAAACAGTTGCGGGGACAGGACACCACCCTGTAGTACCCCTCTTTAATTTTACGTGGCTTGCTAGTTTTGTCTCTGAAAATTACTGACAAGTGTCGACCACTCAGGTAATTCGCCGACCACCGTTTGAGTCCCTGTGGGAGTGAGGAGATCTCTATATCTTCTAGTAGCGTTGAATGACTGACAGTGTCGAACGCCTTGGACAGGTCCAACGCTACTAGAATAGTTCTCTCACAGGGGCGGTTTCGGTTTAGGCCACTTGTTATCTGAGTGTTTAAGGCGTTAAGTGCTGTTGTTGTGCTATGCACTTTACGGAACCCATGTTGATGCTTCGCTGGGGTCAGGTGGTTCGTAAAGTACGGGAGCAGCAGGGCCTCGAGTGTCTTCGCTACCGGGGAAAGGAGAGTTATCGGGCGATAAGACTCTCCTTTGTTGGCTGGTTTCCCCGGTTTGAGCAGTGGGACCACTCTCCCCATTTTCCAGATGTCTGGAATGACGAGAGTGGCCATAGACAGGTTGAGGACCTCCGTTAGGTAAGCTACTCCCGCAAAACCCAAATTTTTCAGCATCAACATCCATATTCCGTCGGGTCCAATGGTTTTGGGGGCTTTCGCCTTCCCGATGGCTACCCTTACCGCACCGCTGGTGAAAACAAGAGGCGCACTGAGTTTTGGCATTTTATGCAGCCTTCTGGTCACTCGACGTTTGGCTTTATCCACCGGAGGATGCAGAATGAACTTCCGGCTAAAATAGCTCGCGCATCTCTCCGGGTCCGTCAAAGCGTGGTCACCCAAGTCTATCTCGACTCTGTCGTCACGCTTCGTCGGGTTGGACAACGACCTCACGGTTGACCAAAGCTTGCTCACACCAGAGGCAAAGTTGCAGGTCCTCAAATGCTCCTCCCATTTCTTCCGCTTATGTACGTTCACAAGTTGCCGAATCTCCGAATTGAGATCCCTAATACGGGGATTTCCGGGATCGGCCTGACGAAGGTTGTCGCGCTCATCAGCTAGAACAGCCGCTTCGGCAGGAAAGCTCGGACGTGGATCCTTAATACATCCTGCTGGGATGAAGCGAGCTGCAGCAGCGGTGACAACCNGCGTTAAGTGCTGTTGTTGTACTATGCACTTTACGGAACCCATGTTGATGCTTCGCTGGGGTCAGGTGGTTCGTAAAGTACGGGAGCAGCAGGGCCTCGAGTGTCTTCGCTACGGGGGAAAGGAGAGTTATCGGGCGATAAGACTCTCCTTTGTTGGCTGGTTTCCCCGGTTTGAGCAGTGGGACCACTCTCCCCATTTTCCAGATGTCTGGAATGACGAGAGTGGCCATAGACAGGTTGAGGACCTCCGTTAGGTACGCTACTCCCGCAGGACCCAAATTTTTCAGCATCAACATGCATATTCCGTCGGGTCCAATGGCTTTGGAGGCTTTCGCCTTCCCGATGGCTACCCTTACCTCACCGCTGGTGAAAACAAGAGGCGCACTAGGTTTTGGCATTTTGTGCAGCCTTCTGGTCACTCGACGTTTGGCTTTATCCACCGGAGGATGCAGGATGAACTGCCGGCTAAAATAGCTCGCGCATCTCTCCGGGTCCGACGAAGCGTGGTCACCAAAGTCTATCTCGACTCTGTCGTCGCGCTTCGTCGGGTTGGACAACGACCTCACGGTTGACCAAAGCTTGCTCACACCAGAGGCGAAGTTGCAGGTCTTCAGATGCTCTTCCCATTTCTTCCGCTTATGTACGTTCACAAGTTGCCGAATCTCCGAATTGAGATCCCTAATACGGGGATTTCCGGGATCGGCCTGACGAAGGTTGTCGCGCTCATCAGCTAGAACAGCCGCTTCGGCAGGAAAATTCGGACGTGGATCCTTAATACATCCTGCTGGGATGAAGCGAGCTGCAGCAGCGGTGACAACCCTGCGGAACTTACGTTCACCTACATGAACGTCGGTTGGTATGGGTAGTGCAGTGAAGGCGCCCTCAGTAACATCCGTGAAGCCTTTCCAGTCAGCTTTGGAAAAGTTGACATAAGTCCGGTGATCCACGGAAGCAAAGTCGGCAGGTTTATCAATCGAGATGACTATGGGCAGATGGTCTGATGCTAGGGTCAGCATAGGTCGCCATGATACGCCGTTTATCAGACCAGCGGCTGGCCATAGTCCTGGTGGGTGCGTCGTCGTTCATTGTGCAGAATGTCGAATCGTCTATC
>NW_016162395.1:11895-12037 GCF_001687245.7 Rhagoletis zephyria | reverse complement strand
TCTGGCGAGCTGCAGCAGCTGCCCATAATCCTGGTGGGTGCGTCGTCATTCATTGTGCAGAATGTCGAATCGTCTATCCGCTCAGCCAGATGTATTCCCCTACGATAACTTGACAGGCTTGAGTGCCAAAGATCGTGGTGCG
>NW_016162395.1:0-11690 GCF_001687245.7 Rhagoletis zephyria | reverse complement strand
TCTTGGACCGCAGCTATTAATATTCCATGCCTTCCCGTAAAGACAGTTATCTCCTCGATCTTGCTCTGGGGTCCGTTACAGTTGAATTGTAGCACCTTTGTGTGCCTTGGGAGACAGATTGTGATATGTGGTGTTAAAGAGTTGTGTTGCCTGCCGGCCCCTGCTGTACGTGCTGCAAAAGGGGGTGCTGCCTTGTGGTGGGGGTTGGCGGCGTCGCGGGGGAGTGATGCGACGCGGCAGCACAGCAGGGGCCCACATAGGCAAGAGTTGCACTTGACTGATGTCACGTTACGGTATATTCTGGACTGACAAACAGAGCAGATTGTCGGAGGGACTAGGAGTTGCCGGCGGCGGTGTGTGGGTGCTATTGTGTTTGTTTGTGTGTCTATTGTTGTGTTGTGTTGGGGTGTGGGTTTGTTGATTGTGTGCTGCCCAGGCGGGTGGTGGTTTGCCGTGGAGGCGGTCCGGTTCGTACAGCATGGGGCCACGAACAATGTGGTCCATTGGCGGTGCGTAGGTAGGCCCGAACAGTTACGGAGGTGACTCCACCCGTCACAGGCATTGCACCTGACCGAGGTGGAGTTTGTATGCAGTCGTCTCTGGCATACGCAGCAGGTGTAGATTTTTGGCCCTGGGTTTGACTCTATGCCAGCCCTGAGCAGAAGGGTGCGGAGAAGATGTAGCCCTAGAATCGAGCAACGTTTGATGGATTTCGCCGACCTAAACGGGGTTAGATCGCCGAAACAACAGCCCTTGGTCGGGTAAAACCCGAGTCATTCCGGTACGTAGAACCGGCTGTCGTGGGAATACTCTCTATTTCTTCGCTTACTTCGCATTTCATTTCAGTCCCAGGCATGAGTATAAATATTTCTATTTCTTCGCTTACTTCGCATTTCATTTCAGTCCCAGGCATGATTATAAATAAATTTTTGTTAGTGTAGCTGGTAGTTAGGCAAGTGTATATGACATTGATTGTTCTTTTTAATAAAATAATGTAATTACACACTTGCAAGTTTTAAAAAACAAAGCTCGTAAAGCCATGGAAGAACTATCTCGCTCTGAGGAGTTATATTTTTTAGGAGCAATAAATAAACTGCTCACATGTTCGGCTCACTCGTGAATTTGCATGTGATGTATTTGTCAAATAGTTTATTTGTGTTGATGGCATCATTTTTATTTTAATCGCTCCGAGTTTTAAAGTGAAGCGAACATAATACTTGAAACAACAAAACTGCAAAGCTTTTTATGCCAAACTTCAAATTCAGAGACTGACAAAAAACAAAAGAACGAATCTCGATAAATCGATGATAAGAAAACAAGCAAGCAAGAAACTCAAGAAGTGTTCCACCGTCTCATCCTCTTCAAAGCAGGATGGGAATATGGAGTTGTCATTTATGCCTGTCAAAGTCAGGTGTTTGTGCCACGTGAAGTGACCAGTCAGCAGTCCCGTCTTCTCAGTGAGAGAAAAAACTAGATAGATGAGATTGAAGGCAACATGAGTTTTGACCACCTGCATCCACTCGATGGTTCCCAGTCATTCCTGAGCGAGGTATCCACCCAGTTTCTTATGGTGGCTTCGATGGCCAAAGTGGGTGTGCTATAACTGGTTGCGGATCGAGGAATGCCTGGTATAAGCCAACTGTGGCAAAATGGTCCGATGTCTCATTCCCAGGCACTCCCGAGTTGCCCGGCACCCAGCAAGTAAGCAAGCTCGTTATCTTTACCAACATAGTTTAGTCGAGACTTGCATTGCCGAACTAGTTTGGCAGTACTTAGATAGAGGACTGGCCAATGCCTTAAGTGCAGCTTGGCTGTACCTGTAGACAGTTTTGGAGCCATCAGTGAAGATTCGGCCATGTGCGAGTGCGGGCTCAGTGCTGGAATGAAACCAACGTTACCCTCAGGGAACTCTCTCTCTCTATAATGTCTTCAACAAAGGTAATGGTGCTGGCATTACCCTCAGATAACTCTCTCTCTCTAGAATGTCTTAAACAAAGGTAATGGTGGCGTACTATCCTGTAGCATTGAAAAGACACAAGTACCCAAATATCTGCCGCCGGCAATTTCCGCAAGGCCTCACTCAGTGTTATACTAACATCCGTTTCTTTTTAGTCTGGAGGTGGCCTTTAAGGCTTCCCCACGTATGATGACACAAAGTGACGGTAAGTTCACCAGTGCGTCAAGAGCACTATACATTAAAGTTAAATAAATAGGCTATTAAGCAACCATTCGGTGCTTTACTATCGAGACCAGATAATTTTTCGTGGACCCCCACTTACAACTCGTGGACCCCGATATTTTTTTACGCCAACGTAGACCCCTGACGAGTCTCCCGTGGACCCCTGGGAATCCACCTGAATCACTTTGGGCATCACTGTAGTATCCGGAAAATGTATTTGTTTTTATTTTTTATTTAGAATGACGTTTTTGGTATATAGGTATATAGAGCTATGAATTTAAAAAATACATTCGCCTTTGACCACTATGTTCTGTAAATTTCCCAGTACTGCAAAGCTTTTGCCATTCACCTTGTCGTGACAAGAAGTTATTTGTTTGCTTACGGTTCATATCGCAGCTCAATTCATCCGAATATTTATATTCACGTATCCCCTGGGTAGCGACCAAATACCCGCTTGGGAGCAAGCTAATGTGACAAGACGTATAAGCCCGCGTGCGCTGGGTTTGGGTCCCTGCACGTTAACACCCTACCCAATGAAAAAAAACCATGCCTCGGATGATATCCCCTTATTTTGATTTCGATTACGGCAAACGTATAAAGGACTATGATTTGAGGGTATGCACCTGGAATATCCGGACCCTTCATAGAGATGGGAAAATAAAGACTGACATCACCGCCATCCATGAAATGCGATGGACGGGGCAAGGCAAGGAAAGAGTGACCGATTTGTCTCATTGTCCGACTGTCTCGTGGCCGATTTGTCTCATAGTCCGATTTGGCTCATATTCGAGATATAAATATATTGGTAACGGTAGGGGCAATATCTACTATTGTCAAAAAAAGCTGCAATGTGGCGCTGGAGTCGAGTTATTGGTAAAGTCAATCGGAGACACCAAATATCAAAGTTAAATTACCAACGTTAAATCAATCACAAGAACGATGCGGTCCATGCTTTACGACGACTAAACAGAATGAGGACTATTCTTGATAAATGCCTACAAATACAATTGTAAGACTTCTAAGGTATTTCGTCTGAAATAAGTATATGCATATTGGATTTCTGTGGACTAATGATACTCCCCCATTTTGAAATTGCCATAAACTGTACTATACAGATTCAAGGACGATTCATCATCGGACCAGATAATTGTTGCCACAAGAACTTCTTCACGGACATAACGTTTTCATTAGGTTATTTAAGACGGCAATGGAGGATATGCCTTCTGACGACCACAAAACCAAACCTGAACGTGAATTGTTGGTAAAAACGTTGGACCAAATGTATAAATAAAAAATTAATTTTGAGCGGGACGAAGTCCGCAAGGTCTGCTAGTAATAACATAAAAACCGATTTGGATTTTTTTTAACTCGTAACTTCAATTCCAGTTCTGCTTAGATAAAAAAAATTTAAAACCAAAGTTTTTCTCTACGGGAAGGCTTTGATGTTATTGAAGAGATTAAAAATAATTAACTCAAATGGAAGATACAAAATATTTCAAAACAATTAAATAAATTCAGTCTTGAAAAGAAATTAAGGAAATTAAGTAAAAAAGTGACAACTAAATCGATGCATTAACACCACTGGAAATATGAAAATTTCGAATTCCGTCCAATCCTTGAAATAAACTGAATGAAAAACAAAACATTAAACTGTACTTAGATGTTTTGTTGTTTTTCGATCATATTTGGAAGCATATTTACTAATGTTTTAATGTTTCCTGCTTATTTTCTTCGGTCCTTCTCATCACACATCACTTTAACTGAGGCACCACTTTGTAGTTTTTCCAGAATACTGGTTAATCACAGAAATGCAAAAAGTTAAAATTTTGTGTGCGTGGCATGCATAAACAAAGAAAGTTGTAGGTATTGAGGTAAAATTGTTTAAAAATTGCACTTATAAAGGTTACAATGTTTTGGTTTTAGAGACTTGCATTAATCAAGGAATTGCACGTATTGAGGGTTAAGTATAAGGTTCAAACTAAGAAAAACGCGTTTTTATACCTTATGTCCAGATTCTGAGGAGATATTCAAAATTTTAAGTAGTTATGCATATTTTCTGTGCATCAGCTATCTATACTTTATATAAAATTAAAGCCCAAAAAAACGTGAAAGCAAAACAGCCGATGTACTGGGTCGATTTCTATGATTCACGTTTTAAAATGACATATTCTACCACAGTAGGATACAGTGGTATTTTTAAAATGAAATTTAATAACAAGCGTGTTTAATTAAAGTATTAAGTTGGTTAAAAATACCACGCATTGCTAGACCCTTTGTCTTTCACGCGTTTGTGCTTAGAGAGCATCAACAAACCAAATACATATTTCTCTCTATTCTCTTCTCTTTTTATACTCAGCTAGCACAGCGCAAAATAAAAAAGAATCTTTGCCAGCTTCAGGCATGCGCAAGGCGAAATTTATGTAGAAGCAGCTGTTTTTGTTTTTTTTTTACTCCATAATGCTGCTTGCTGCGATATCGGCACATGCTCACCACAGTATGCTGACTGTAAGCTTCTTGGTGTGGCATCAGTGATCGGACCTCAACCACATTGTCGTAGATCTACCAGTTTTTTAAGCATCTACCACTCAAGGTCTGAAATCTACCACATATTCGCGTTTTTGAGTAGTTTTATTTTTGCTTGACATAATTTTCTTAATTTTAAGAGCAAAAATTGTCCAACACTAAACACCATGATTCAATAATACAAGGTCTTGTAGTTTGTGACAGCTAAAATTTGACACTCCTTTATCTATATTTGTATTTTGGAAGTAGGAGAAAGGGGATGAATGTGATCGCATTTTGCGAAAACGGTAGTAAAATGGTACAACAAAAAGTACGCAAAGTATACAATTAAGAGTAAAATGTGTATTATTAATTCTATACGAATTTGCAATATATTTGGTGTTTTAATGGAAATACTAAAAAATACATAAAAATATGCATTTTTGATTTAAGTTATTCGTCATTTCCGGGAACAAATCTAGAATACCGACCGTTCAGCTATGCAAAAACGAAAAATGCAGATCAATAGAACTTTTTATGCTCATTTCAACCATGCCAAAATGATTTGGCGCAAGTAAAAAATGAAGACGTTCTAGAAGGTTAAAGTTCAGTTTTTAGATATTTTAAACCAAGGAATGAAACCGATTCAAAATAACGTTCCGGTTTGGGTTTCGGTTTTGCCAAGTGTTTCGGTTTCGGTTTTGGTTTCGTTCTTCAAAATTTATTTCGGTTTTGGTTTCGGTTTCGTTCCGGTTCCGGTTTTTCACAGAAATTTTGTTGGTATTATTTAAATCACAATGCCTTAAACGTTGAGGAAAGAAAATCGAAAATTACAGTTCACTGATAATATCAACACTAGGTTCTTTCCCTAACAATCCGGACCGGATTTGGTAATTAGAGAATAAGAGAAACATTTTCTTTCAAAAATGGAACAAAGTTCAGAAGTACGGAAACGCAAAAACCCACATTTCGTGCCCACAAGTCGAGAAACAGCTGATTCACGTTGTTCTTGTTTTTGTCACTTATACCATGTTCTGACCGACATCGGAAACATGTTTTCGTTGCTAAAACTTTTTTTTTCGATTATTTATCGAAGTGGAAGTCATATTTTATCATCTTTAATACGCCATTTCGGATTTATTGTTAATTGCCTGGCCAAAGCAAAATAAGAATGAAAGTTAAAGGTTGTAAATGAAAAGAAAATGAAGGAAAAATGTTTTGGTTGTCGGTCAGAACATGGTATTAAATGCAAACACTTGGAAATTGAATGTTGGTTTCACAAATTTGATTTTAAGTACATTAAATTAAGTACAATTANCTCGGAGGAAATTTCGGGCTATTTCGGGCAGGAAGAAGAATACACTTACGATCGAATACGCTCGAATTTTCGCTCTCTATTACCCATTTTGTTGAGTACAGGCATGATTTCTGGGCTATTTTGGGCACACGCGGGATCTCGCATTGCGTACGGGAAAGAAGCTCCTTAAATATAATTAATCGATTATCGATTCACAACAACAAAGTCATCAGCAGATTTTTGCGAAAAGTTACCTTGCCATACTTATTTACTACTTAACAAGAAATTTAGCAAAATGTTGCTGATTTTGGTTAAATAAATCATTTATTTCTAAGAAATTTGTATTTAATATTTTTGTAAACTTCCGGAAACCGATTGAAACCTGTGATTGAAATGGTTTCGGTATCGTTCCTTTTCAGGTCAAGATAACGGTTACGGTTTCGGTTTCGGTTTTGAAAAACGAAACGGTTTTAAACGGTTACGGTTTCGGTTTGGGTTTCGATTTCATTCATTGTTTTAAATATTAATATCTTATGAGCTTTATAACCGATTAAAAAACTAATGACGTCACCATAAAGATAATTAATTTGTTCTTCAGCTGATGTACATAATTTATAGCTTTTTGTATTTTTAAACAAAAACCACTAAAAAACGAACAAATGTTATTTTTTCATGAAATAACCTTTTTTGAAAAAAACTGCTAAATTAATAAAGAAATTTATATTATTTAGAATGAACAAGTTATTATCTTTAGTTCGATATTACATATTTTATCATGATCTACTTTTGGGTTTCAACAATTAAGTGATAATAAAAAATACAAATAAACCTCTTATATCTTCTTTATTTTTTACATGTGCCAAATAAATTTGGTATCGTTGAAATCAGCGTAAAAAGTTCTATCAATCGGCATTTTTGGTTATTTTATAGCTAAACGGTCGCTATTATACACTTGTTCTAGAAAATTACGCAAACGAAGGTGACGCCAACGAATATTTAGTATGAAGAAATTTTGGTTTTACTACTAATATCACTTGAAACTATCGAGTAAGCAACATTCTCCACAAGTAAAGGAGCCGATTTTATGTGTGGGAGCGAGAAGACTGTTTTATTACAAAACCTTTCTATTATTGAATCATGACTAAACACTATATGGTAAAAAAATTATATAATACAAGATTCCGCACTCCCGGCGACGACGAAATTTCTCAAGTAAAATAAACAAATCCGAATGGGAGGATAAATAAACTGTAAAATAGTAAATTTTTTCAGTAATCAATTTTTCGACAGAAAACGCGGTTTTATTGTGTTAAATTACAAAATATATGATTTATAAAAAGAATTAATAGCGAAAATGTTAAAAAACGGCGATTTTTGTGGAAGTATTAGCAAATTTAAATGCATGTAAGGTTTCTGAGGCGTTGTTTACTTTTAGTTGAAATTTGTAAAAATCGGCAAATCCCAATTAGCTGCTTCTGGAACGTGCCACATTTGTTCGCTACTTCGTGATGTGATAAAAAGAAAAGCTGGAAGAACTCCGCAAGGTTGCAGAAATCTCTTAAAATATGTTCGAAAAATATCTTAGTATGGAAGGAACTGCTTTACACTGTCAAGGAAAAAAATTGCCAAAAGTCAACGCAATTTTTAGCAACTTAAATCTTGCACTTTCTTATACAAAAACTAAATTTTTTTAGAGTCTAATTAAAAGGTTTGCCATTTGGGTGAAACCTTGCGGAATTTTTTTGAAAGTTTGATCCAAACCCAGAGATCTACCACATTTTTTGTTTAAATCTACCACAATTTTTTCCAGATTCTACCACACAGAATTTGTTTAAAGTGCGATCACTGTGTGACATACATACATACATTGATCTTCTTCTTATACATATTTCTCTTTATTCTCTTTTCTTTTTATACTCAGCTAGCACAGCGCAAAATAAAAAAGAATCTTTTCCAGCTACAGGCATGCGCAAAGCGAAATTTATGTACATGCAGCGCTGCGCCCAAAGCGAAATTTATATATGTGTGCTATGTGTGTATTTCGTTAGGCAACTGTTTTTGTTTTTTTTTTACTTAAAAATGCTGCTTGCTGCCAAGAATGATAGAATACAAGATTGCGCCAATGAGAGGATTTTTGAGCGTAATTTTTGCGTGACGTCATCTTGGTGCAATTTCGAGAGAGAAATGCCAAAACACATATAAAAATATGTAAAGAATGCAGAAAAATATGTTAATTTTAATATTACACGGCCCAATTTTGAGGGAATCAATAAATATACAAAGATTGATTAATTAGGAATACGTAGCAATAATTTTGGACATGTAGCCCTTTAGGTAAGTACGATTTTTAGCACATGAAAAAATGGATGTATTAAAAGTGTTTGCAATTTCAGGTATATCTAAAGGAAGGTGCGCAGAAAAGTGAATTTTTGGACTCGCCATTGTAAAAAGCCATGCAGAGTGCATATTTATATTTGAGGACGGTAGCCAACCACCATAAACTCCACAGCTGTTGACTCCACAGCTTTTATTTAATGACTTTAGTACCATTTTCGAGAGGATGCATGAGTGTGGCTTCTTTGGAAACAAATATTCTATGTAAGTAAAACATAATTTAAGCTGAACTTTTAAATGTATAATAATTTGGGCACTGTTTTGTATTAGAAACGTAACAGCGCGGTAAGATGCCGCTTGAATTAGCGCCTGGCGACCTTATCCACTGGAGCATTACCTCATACCAGCACTAAAAAGAATCAGGTACTAACAAAAATAACTAGGTAGTGAATTTCATGTATCTATCACTCGTCCAAGCGCTTTTGCATCTGCTCTACCTCGTAAACGTGTTTTTTTGTTTTGTTTTTTCATACTCGCAGGTTCATATTTTCTCGCTTTAATGTTTCTCTACTATGCATGTAATAAGAAGAAAACTGTTCAATAAACCAAGATTTTTAGTGCTATATTGCTTTTAAAAACTTACAATTTTGCTTCCAACTCTTCAACTTCCTGCAAACTGCTGTCATAATAAAATACTTTGCGAGGTGTTGAAGTCGTGGGAATATCGGAAAGATTTGCTTCCGTAAGGCTATTTTCCTTATTATTCACACTTTCATCAGATATATTTGCATCAACAGTATCACTCGCAACGGCTATAGAAACTTAGCTACAGTATAATGTAAAATATTATATAAATGCAGATTGTTACCTGCAGTGGCAACGGCAGTCTCACTCTGTTGAAGTAACTTGCGGACAATTCTTTTGTTTTCCCTGTGCTGAGCTCTTTCCGCACGCTGGGAATCCCCCAGATTTTCTTCGTAAATGTTAGGCACCGCACCACGTTTTAAACGACGAAGTTTTGCAAAACCTGAGGCATTTACAAAAACAATGTTAAATGCAATTAATATGAAAATACACAATATGTTACCCATTTCGAACTGTGTATTATTTTCAATATCTTCGCTAGTAAAGTGCTTCATGCACGCATAGCTCGATTTGGTGTTTAGTGCATCTCCTCGCCGGCAGAACTGCTTCCACTTTTTCGCCAGATTTGCGTCCGTAGGAAACGAAAAAAACATATCGCACGCTTTCCTTCTGTTTTAACTATTGCACTTTGCCACGGCACACTTCATTTTGCTTTGTAATGTCTCAATAATTGTTTAAAACCACGCAGAAATATTAACGCACAAATATAAAAATTGTTATTTGGTTCGTATGCTCACAATCAACAATTGCACCAAGATGACATCACGCACACAGCACAGTATACAGTAAACCAGCCATTGACAATATGCTTATTTGAAAATTAATACATGAAATATTGTGAATGTATAGGATTTATTTGTCATCAACCCATAGGCAGCGACTGATGCAAAAGTACCCACAAATGTTTGTTGATGCATTTGACATGTAAATTTGAACAGCAAAATTCGTAAAAAAATACTAATAAAACAAAAATATTTTTAATTACTACGTGGGAAGTGGGCGTGGTTATTGGCAGATTTCGCCAAAGTTTAACACTATCCTAACTTATACCAAAGGCAACTTCGACACCGACTTTCGTTAAAATATCTAAATTTTGTTCGAGTTAGCGTGTTTACAAACAGAGAGGGCTGAACTAGTTCATCTCGTAATTTTGAATATTTTGATATATATGTATGCATATGTGTACATATGTACATACATTTTATACGGTTAACAAACGCGCTTGCTTATCTGCATAAACCGTCTTTACTTGGATTAATTCATGCATTATCCCCTTTCAAATGTGAATAAGCGGCTGAACAAATACATACAAATTTCGCGCATTTGAAAATTAGAGAGTTCTACCTTAAGCTATGTAATAATTGTTTTACCGCCTAATCGATGGGACCATTTTAAAAAGTCAGCCCGCCATTACTCACTCACGTGTTCGGAACACGGTTTGACTTATGTAGGAACTGCGCCCGGTTATAATCGCTTACGCTTCACGCTTGATTTGCTTGGGGTTGTGTGTTAAAACAGAAAAATACTTGGAGTTATAAAAACTTTGGTTATGTAAGAGTTAGAAAAAATAGTACCTCGCGAATTTTCCGCTTTCTGAAATTACAAAATTAATCTTCTTAAATTTTAGTCATGGTAAATCAAATCTTAAGAAGTGAGTTGTTTGACATTTGGAGAAGTGTTGCTGAAACTTCTAAAAGACAACAGGGTGTCCGTGATTATGTGATTAGTAAATTGAAAGAAATATCTGATGAAAATGCTCGTTCCGAAGTAAATAAAGTAAATTAAGTAAATGACTTTAGATTCGTAATCAGCAACCCAGAAAACCCCCCGGTACCCAATTACATAGAAATCTACCGATTTTTTTTTTAATTTTCGTCCGCCATATTGGATCCGCCATTTTGAATTTTTGGTAAATGACTTTAGATATGTAATCAGCGACCCAGAAAACCCCCAGATACCCAGTTTCATAGAAATCTACCGATTTTTTTGATGTGTACACATCTTTGGTTTCGGTAGGGGTAAAATTTGCGAAGCTGTAACGCATATCCCAGCACAAAATTTCGAAGGGCTTAGCATGTGTGTTTCAGCATAAAATTTTTATTTTCATTAGAAGCACCCTGTGTTTGCTTACCAAATGGTTGCATACATTTAGGAATATGCATAGTAAGAGGAAATGCGCTACAATTGATTATTACATCCGATTATTTAAACTCCGCACATGCATACGGCTTTGTACCTATGTACGTACATAAATATGTATGGACTCATTTGTTGCAACTAAAAAGCAAGGCGAAAATTAAAAAAAAATACTGAAATCATTTTAACCGTTGATAACTGATGAACATACATGAATATATGTATGTATAATATGCATATGTATAGATGATATAATAGCTCTGATCCAATACTTTTCGTGTAAAATCCTGGAAGAAGGTCAAACAGCAAAATCACTCTCTGAAGTGAGAGTAAAAAGTGAGTAACAGCAGAACGTATGGAACAAAAAAGCATCGGATAACATCCTGCAACATGAACTGCATTTACATGAACCACAGATTATATTCCGAAAAGAAAAACTAAAATTAGGAATATATACAAATATAAATGCTCAAACTATAAGCTCAAAAACAATAACTGATGCGGTGTTTCCAAGATATTTTAACGCCCTTGAGTAACAAGTATATACAAGTATATTTTATCAATCATACCGATAATTTCATGTATTAAAAGAATTAA
>NW_016162394.1:25004-43393 GCF_001687245.7 Rhagoletis zephyria | reverse complement strand
TGCTCTGTGTGTAGACAAGTTGACAACCTAAAACTCGATTTAATTTTTTTAAAGGCGCATTAAAGGCCCGTTTACATACAACTTTGGCGTTGCGTTGGCGTTGGCGTTGGTTTGACAGAACGCACGTTAAAAGTATGCTTGCTACAATGAACGCTTGGCGGCGAATCCTTGGGCCACTAAATTAACATATTAACGACAGATAAATTAATATTTCATATCAATAATTGCATTAAAAACGATATTTCTTGCCCGCACTTGATTAAAAAGGAAAAATATTTCACATAATTTTATTTATTCGCAACAGCTGACGAGCGACGCACGCGAAAAGTTGAGAGTTGGCCATCTTTTTGCTTTGTGTTGGCGTGAGCGTTGTCGAATTTTGGCTATGTGGACGGCTGCATTTGAATTCATGTATTCATAGTCAGCTGTTGAAGCGACGCCAACGCCAACGCAACGCCAAAGTTCTATGTAAACGGGCCTTAACGTTAACATTTGTTTTTTGGTCGTTTCGCTAGTGAAAATGCGTGTAATTTGTGAAAACGGGGGCGGTAGCAACAACTAATACATAAAAATTAAAAGCATTCCTAGCATAGCTTAAAAGTTTACCGGTGCTGTTCACAGTTCAAAAACTCTTACTTAAATGAAATCGGCCAGCTGGTTGGTGCGTTTGTAGAGAATTTCGTTAAATTGGTTGGTCAAATTGTTGGCCGATAAATCAATGAGTGTGTAGGACCTTTTAGCTTTGTCTGTTTACCGGTCGTCTTCAAGATCCAGAAAATAAAGATCGCGCCAGTCAGGGACTGCTAACCCTCTCTTCGTCGATTTGACAGCATCTACCCAATTGCTGACATCATAAAATACTTTTGTTTACATTCACTGTTGCCAATTTGATGCTTTTCGCACCATATTGAGGGGGTATTCAAAACGCGAAAATTGTTGAGTTTGGAGTTTGGTTCGTTTTTGGTGCTTCAGTTTGAAGATATCAAATTAGAAAAATCTTACAAAAATGGAAGCAAAATGTATAGCAATCGTAAGTGTGGTAAGCAACTTTACAAAAATTTCAACAAAATCATGACACAGTGACAATCATAAGCGACAACAAAATATGTGGCAGCAACTTCAATCACACCAGACGAAATCGACCGTCGTGCAAGTTTCATAAAATTAACTTGCTGTTTATTTTTGTACATGAACAGAGCTCATGTACCATGATTCAATAATTAATTATTACTTAATCATGCTCATGTACCACAATCCTGGTTACAAATTGGTGCTGGGAAAATATTTACCCTGCAAAAAAAAAATGTTAAAATTATGCTCTCTTCGTGCAAGTTCTTCAAGATTTTTGCGTAAACGAACGCGACTTTTTAATAACTTGTACAAGTTGTTTACCACGCGAACACTCCTCTTAACCCTTTAATCTTTTTGTTGCTTAAGCGCATCTGGGAAGCTTTGCAAATTTATTAAATAAAACTAAAAATATGAGTTATACGGATGAACAGCTCTCCAAAATGAGTGATTCGGAGGATGAAGATGATAAGCTATCTTTGCAAGCTTTGAAAGAAATATCCATAGTTACAGAAAATGCAGAGTGCAGTGAGCTAAATATACAAGATGAAGTAAAGCAATCTCTTAGCGACATTGACTGCGAGGAACAGGAATGTGATGATCCGCTTCATGATAAGGAAGAAAATCTATTAGTGCCACTATTTCAAGGAGAATACAATGAGTTTGAATTCATTAATGAGCATGAAGAAGAACAATCGAATCCAATGCCGATACCTAGCAGGAGTAAGAGGGCCAAAACGTTTGTCGAATTCCAGGCACCCAACGGAATTGTTTGGAGCACTAATAAAACATTATACAAACAATTTATTCCAACTGATTCAGTGGTATTGCAACAGCCGCCAACCGGAAAGGGTCCGGCAACGAAGATTAAAAATGCGCTAGAAGCTTGGTATTTGCTTCTGGATGAGCGTATATTGGCTATCATTCTTGCACATACTAATGAAAAAATACGAAGTCTCAAGGGAAAATCATCATTTGAAAAGTGTACAGATATTGTGGAGCTGCGTGCATGGCTTGGTTTGAATTACCTTTGTGGTATATTTCGAAACACCTCGCAACCTGGTCCGTTAAACGAATTGTGGACTTGGGAGTTAGGGAACTCAATTTTTCGAGCCACAATGACTTGGAAACGGTTCGAATTTTTAGCGAAATATATAAGCTTTGGCTCACCGTCTTCTAAGAGGGGCTCAGTCCGCAATTTGTTGCCAATAACAGATGTTTGGGAACGATTCTTAGCAAACTGCCGATCCTATTATTCCCCGAGTGGCAATTGTTTTGTTAACGATTCGATAGTAGACATGAAAGATGGCCAAGAAAACTCACATTTAACTATATTATGCGATGCTAAATCTTTGTATATATGCAATGCGCTAATATCAAATCAGATGGTATCGAAAAAGACCATTGAACGCACGGTACTCCATTTGGTAACTGACATTAAGGGGAGCAATCGTAATATAATCTTGCCAGATCTGTTTACATCTTCAGAAATAGCACTCAAGTTGGAAGAGAGGCAGTTGTCTTTGGTGGGTGCATTGTCAGACGAATCTGAAGAAGTTCCAAAAGATTTAATTATTGACGAGACAAAACAGAAGTTATACTCGGAGATTGGATGTTTAACACGAAGATCTGGAGGTGCGGCTGCTTTTCTCCTATCAAATGGACTACCAAATAAAGTGGCCATTGAGCACCTCTTTACCCTTAGTACGAAGTCAAGTGACCGGTTTGGGAAAGTTATCGAAACATTCAATACGAATTATGGAGCGCCTGAAAACAACACCAATTACACTTTGACATTCTTTTATCGTATTCTGAATTTTGCTGCACTTAATGCGTGGATATTGATGCAGCTTTCTGCACCGGGTTCCAAGAGCCCGCCAACGCAACGTGAATTCCAAAGAGACCTGGGCCTTTATCTTACACAAATGCAACTAAAAAGGCAGTTGCATGAAAGGAACAAACTCACACTCCCACAAAAGTTACAAGTGTGTGAAGTTCTGGGTGAGTCGACAGAAAAACTTCTGGTGAAAGCCTGTGAAGCAGCAAAAAAGGATTCCGCTAAAGGATTTGTCCCATCAGAAAAATTGAATATGCCAGAGGGTCTAGTGCTAATGTCAAAGACATTAGAGCGGCGACAACGGTGTGCTATTTGCTCTAAATATCGGACACGTATGCGTTGTCAACAATGTCTGAGAGCGCTTTGTTACCGACATTTGATCACCCGTTGCAATGATTGCATGGGGGTCACAGAGCTACCGGATTCTTAACCAAATTTTCAAAATTGCTTACTTTGTAAACACTTAAAAGTTTAATTCAAATCTGTTCGATAATAAAGAGAAAAAGTAGTATAGTACAACATTAAACAGTTTATTGCTTTATTAAGATCTTTACGTAATGAATAATTGTACGTGCAACGTTACGATATTTCACTCAGTACAGAATGCGTGACTGATTTAACAACGAACACTAAAATTCGATTTCCTTAATTAAAAAAAACGCCCTATGTTTAATTCTAATAAACTGTTGCATCCTTGCAAATGGAATTAAAATTTATATTGATATTCTTTGACTGGTTTTGATTGATAGCTTTCGTTATTTCGAGATCCAAGGGCTGCCGGCTGATTGAGGAACAAACTCAAAAACTGTTCATTTTGAACTTCGCTCAACGGCATATCCAACTCGCTACAGGACTTGATGATCTCAGCACACGCTCTCAAGTCACCCCGTAGATCTGAAATATGAGAAGAAGCATTCAATTATAGTTTTATTTATCAAAAACTAAATTTATAAGATTACTTACATTGGTGATTAAACAATATGCTAAGGCAGTTAGCACAAGCATCGCGTTGATCTTTTTGCAAAAAAGCTTCAATAAGCCGATGAACGGCATCTATATTATTCGCTCGTATAAATGATGAGGAAAGGGAACTTGATCTTAGAAATAAGGAAATGTTAAAGTAAATCGCATAAATCTCATACATAAATATGCCTACCTCTTTGCCACAAGCTGTTGCAACTCTGTGTAATGTTCATAGAGGTCGGTAGCCGATTTTTGATCACAAAACCATTCACTTGCAAAGCATTGCTTCCACACGCAGGCTATAACGAAAATATCCTTCTGCTCAATGTAAATTGAGCGTGCCACTTGCATTAGCGAAACCAAAACAGCCTCGCTTTTCTGTGCCAAAGTTTCCTCGACGATGGTTCGAAACACATTCCGCGCCATTCTTCGGCCCTCATCCGTTTCAATACAATCACTATAGCCACGGTGCAAAGTCATCAAAGCTACATCCGCACTGCCACTGCGCCAGAGCGCCATGGCTTTGAAAGGCGCAAAATTGGCATATACTTTTATAAGTGGATGAGCACGTAATTTACACAGATCTGCCAATGACTCTATCTGTTGCAAGCGACATAATTGCATGAGGTATTTAAGGCAAGACACCAGCACTTCATTGGATGGCAACTGCTGATGACGAACGCACTGCCTGATTAGGTACAGAAAATCGGGTTTATTTTTTATTTCTACAGTAGATAGCAACAAATTGTCTAATTGTGCTTGAGACAACGATCGTATATCTAGTCCCAATTGTGGCGAACGAATAGCCTGCAAATCAGTTACAACACCTTTGGACAAAATATTCACATTCTGACCGAAACTGATTGACTCTAATTCATTATTTTCGCTATAACTGCTTGCATTAAGATCCGGTGTATTACTCTTCATAGTAAACGAATCTCTCAGCTCATCCCATTTTTTTGAGTTGCGGCTTACCAATTCGTTTGTTAAGCAATCGATTGCATCCATTTGTGTCGATTTACGCTGCACTGAATTTGTTTGAGTTGTCCCGGAATTAAGCGACGGCCATAGAAAGGCAATGCAGTTTTGGAAACGCTGAAAAGCCTTTGGTGAACCGGGTGAAGTACGACGCGTCAACATAGCCATGATGAAGTTGGTGGCCCACGCCCACTCTGCAATGTTTTAAATATATGTATTAAAGCGATTGTTATCCAATTATAGTTATTTAATAAACATTACGTTTTGCAACCCGTCTGAGGAAAAGACCCACAAAAGCGAATCAACGATCGATTTGTTTTGGTCAAAAGAAAACAGCTGATTGCCAAATCGAAGTGATGAGTTGCCATCGCACTTTTAGCAGAGAACGATCATTAAGCTGGTGGCATTTACGCAAATCACAAAATTGAATTTGATGGTTTGGAAGTTAAAAATTACAAAATGCGACTAATTACACTTGTAAGAAATAAGTAGTTATTTGTTTAATCAATAAACTGTGTCAGTATAACACTTTGTGATAACTTTTCGTACGTTTTAATTTTACACTTTTGAATGTAAACAAAAATTATATCAGCTGTTCGTCCAACTTGCAAGTTTCTGCAAATTTTCTGTTCGCGTACTATTTTGGATATTTCTCTCTTGTGAGCGAACAGATGACATTTCGCCGGAATTTGGCAGTTGGTTGGTTTCTGCTGGAGATTTTAAACGAACGCACCTAGAGTAGAAATTGGTTGAAAGTTCACCCTTTTAGTTTTTAATAGAAATTGTTCCAGAAGTCCACCACTATTTAGGATCGTGAGCGCAGAGCGGAGCAAAATTAACAGAAATATTGGCTTTGTTTCTTTTCTTTTCTAGCAAATAATTATCAGGAAGAATTTAATTCGCCATCAACACCACCTTGTATAAATTCGCCTTGAGGTGGTGTTATCGGGTCCGCTGATTTCACGGAGAATTTGTACCTTTTGTCAAAATTATGTGTTTGTTGTAATTTGGCTTTGTACTGATTGTCAAGGAACGTATAATTTGTTGTTGTAATTTTTGTTTTTGTTCTGTTATCACCACCTTGTATAAATTCGCCTTGAGAAAGGCCTTGCGCAAAACTAGCAGAAATTAGGTTTGTTCGTCGAGCAAAAAATTTGTACGAATTTGTACGAATTATCACGATTTTTGCCCAAATCGCGTTCGTGCAGACCAAAAAATTATCCAACTCTCAAAAATTGTGAGAGCAAAGTGAGAGAGAAGTTGCAAATTCTTGCTGGAAAAAATTTTGCCAGCAAGAATTTGCAAACACGAAAAACATGTGGTTGTGGCGCATGGTTGCATTTTTGTTTACAATAATTTGAATAAATTAGTTCGTTAAATTTAAAAATTTATAAACACGAGCGATTTTTTTATGAAAAAGGAAGTAAATAATTGTTGATATAATTAATTTAGTTAATTCCAATGATATGAATTTAATTCGGCTGAAAAAATGGTATTCGCAATCGGAATGCAATTGCAACCAGAGTCGATTTAAGAAACCCGACAGCTAGTACGATGAAGAAATTGAAATGTATGTTAAAGAAAGTCAGAACAACAAGAAATATACATGTATATCCTGTTTTTGGCCATCCGAAAGAATTTTAAAAATTATATAACAATTTTTTATGTTTGAAATGCAACCGTGGACGCCAGCTGGCAGCGAAACTTGCAAATTCCTGCAAATTTGCGTTCGTGCAGAAATTTGCAAGTTTCTCAACATGACAGAGAATTTGAGAGAATTTTTTCTTACTCTCTGATATTTTGAGTGTTGGATAATTCTTGCTGGATTTTCGACGAACAAACCTAATAGCAAGTAATCAGCTGATCGGTGTATTTGACTATTGAAAATATTTGGCGGGAATTTTTGTTTTCCAGTGCTGGTAATAAACCAGCATTCAGCCGCAGGGTACTCCATTATTATCGCATCTCTTCAACAAAGGTAATGGTGGCGTACTATCCTGTGGCATTGAAAAGACACAGGGGCTCAGATGCTGGTTGCCTTTAAGGCTTCCCCACGTATGTAGACACAATTGCAGTAGTGCGTCAAGAGAAGCGCTAGGTGTTTGTAGAGAAAGCTGCCGTACAGCACACGGCAATCGTTCTTTGAAGTTTAGCAACAAGATTTGCCACGCTATAGATTGAGAGTCTGTTCTACCATACCACTGACTCATAGCTGATTATGGGTCTGATCAAAGAGGTATAAATACAGAGGATTCTCTTTGGTGACAGAACCCACATTTTCCAAAGACATATCTTTCCGCACACGTCGAAAACGTGAAAATCGCTGAACACCTGAAAAACCGGGCGGGGCGTTATATTCTTATACCGTTACTCCTGCTATTATATGTGTTACTAACTTACACTTAATTAATAAATATGAAGGCCAGTTCGCATTTAGGTCTTAAATTTATTCACAGATGCATGTATGTAGGGTAAATGTTTATACATATTTAAGTATATATGTATGTGCACAAATGTTCAATACTTTTACATGTATGTATGTACATATGTACAACATTCAAACTTAATAGTGACCACCGTGCTGTCCACCACCATAACCGCCTTGGTGTCCGCCATGGCTACCACTCAAACCGCCATGTCCACCTTGACCGCCATATCCACTTTGACCGCCATATCCACCTTGACCGCCAAATCCAGCCTGTCCACCGCCAAATGATCCACCTTCTTGGCCAACACCACCTTGGTGTCCACTACGTCCACCTTGACCCCAAATCCACCCTGTCCACCGCCAAATGATCCTCCTTCTTGGCCAAAACCACCTTGTTGTCCACCATGTCCACCTTGACCGCCAAATCCGCTCTGGCCATGAGATCCTCCTTGGTGGCCATATCCACTATCGCTGCCAAAACCACCTTGCCCACCAAATCCGCCAGAGCCACCATATCCAGCTGGATTGGCCATAGCCAAAGCAACGCAAACAGCGAGGAAGGTTATCTAAAAAAAAAAGTAACACACAAAACCAATAGTTGAATAATGGAATAATGTTGAATGCCATTTGGCTATTACCATAACTTTCGCCATTTTAATTGATAAGAGAAGTCTTCACTTGTTTAATATTCAAAATTTTAAATAAATCTGAATAAATTTCCGAGGCATTCGGTTCTTTTATAGCAGCAAGCTACCAAAAATAAAGCAAAATATGACCAGTTTGGAAGGTTATCACCAAAAAGAAAAATAATAATTCTGTATGTATACAAGTCATTTTAAAAAACGTGTACACAATTATACTTTCCATAACACATACCGCCTAATAATCTAACTTTTTGTACCCAGGGTATGTATGTATGAATGTGTAGGTCCTCTGGAGTTGCATAATTATGGATGTGACATAAAAATGTAAATATGTACAGTGGTGCCTGGCTTAAGTACCTATCCCGCTTAAGTAACCAACAACATTTTTGGGTAATGTGAATTTTTGAATGTAATCTGAAGAAAATCTCTCTCTTAAGTACCTCCCCGCTTATTTACCCAACCCGTCTAACTAACTCAATTTTTCGTGCCCCACTTACCATTTTACCTATAGTTTTCCCTATTTAAGTGCTCTTTTAAAATTCCTTAAAATATTTACATATTTTGAAATTCAGTGGCAGCGGTACACACCTTCGGAAAAAAAATTATAAAAAATCAACGGCACTTGAAACTTGCACATTATTACACTAAAATTGAATGGGCTATAAAATTGTATACTCAAAAAATACTTCTGAGAAAAAAATTTTTAATTTTGCTGAATTTTTTCTTTAAGTGTTCTATAAAATCTTAAGCTTAGTTTTATATGGTATTTGCTAGGGAATTAACTGTATTTTAATTGAATAATCTTAAATAATGTTACGGTCTTGGCTTTAAACTACGTATACTTCATTAAATGTTCATGTTTTATTCAAGGATTTACATATTTATGTAAGTTAACAAAAAGATGTAACTACATCAATAATTATGTTCGCTTAAGTACTTAAGCTGGTTCTTTTAAGTACCCAACCCGCCTAAGTACCTCAAAAAGCTGACATTTTTCGTGAGGTACTTATGCGGGTTTTACTGTATGCAAGGATGAAATTTTATAAAAAAAAATACATACCTACTAAATTCATTTCTTATCAATTCCTGTATACAGAATTTCAAAGCTTGATTTTTGGGGGGAAATAAGAATCAAAAATTTTGTACGCCCAAGTATGATAGACATTTTATTATATTATATTATATATTGTATATAAATAAATTATATTTTTATAAATCATATATTTCTGACAAAAATACACTGTTGTAATTTTAAAATTTCAAAATTACATTTCTCGATTGAAAAATAAAATATTCGAGCTAACTCGACGGCACACAGTGTGCTTTTTTAACACTTCATGCCAATTAATCGTAGCGCTTTCGACAGAAGCAATATTTTGATATGAAACAAAATAGTTTTGAAAGCTAATATTATTCTCTTTCACGGAAAAATACTGCCCATTGACCCACAACTACTCCTTGACCTTAAAACAATCGGTCAAAAATTGCGTTCTTCGAATAAAACATGCAAAATCCCCCGGACTTGTTCAAAAAAAAAAAATCGTATGTTTTATTACACTAATATTAAAGATTTTGAGACGAGAAACACGATTCCGCTGTTTAAAGATCGAACAAAAATTTGAACACCTCAATTTATGGGGTGAGAGCGGCTGCTGTGGTGCAGTGGTTAGCAATGTGCTTAGGTTTAATGCATACGACCCATTGTTTAAGCGCCAGTCTATTATTATTATGGGGTAAAAGCTTAACATTTTAATATTTTTTATTGTGAACCACTCTAATATGCAACCATCGCCACTTAAACATCGGATGTTTCAGACCTAAAACAATACATTCCTAGAGGCAGCATTCTATCGCTATTACACAAAACCACTGTTATGATTGATATCTTAATAAAATCTAAGCTTTTTTACAAAAAAAAATAGGGCCACAATACTGCCTGTGTCTATATATGAACATTAGACTGCATCACTCCCCATATAAAAAAAAAATCCGGAACTGCGTTTCCATTGGAATTATAAAATCTATTATATTTTAAGAGTTCCACCAAAATATTTCTGAAAAATATTAAAATTTACGTGAGCTGAACTGATTTGAAAAATTCCTCCAAAAATGAGTTTTTTATGAATCAAAATAGTTTCTTAAAGATTTTTTTTAAAAAAAGTCCCCTCAAATGACAAAACGGTTTAGGCTTAAAAAATTTGCAAAAAAAATAAAAATAAAAAAATTAAATTATTAAATTAATTAAATTAAAAAAATCGTCATAATGGGATTTTTGATGCTGCTTTTTAACTTGTGGGGTATCATTGGAAAGGTATTTTCTCACTCTTTTCATTTTTTGTTAATAAAATCATTCAAAGGATGAAAGATAACGGTAGGATGAACGAGCGTCATTCCAAGTTGAATTAATGTGTGTTGGTATTTGAAAAAAAAATAAAATTAAATAAAAATAAAAAATGGGAAGTGAATGAGTTTTTTTGCACAGAAATGAAAAAGAGTGAAGGTATTTACCTTTCTACTAAGACTCGATAAGTCTAAATCATAATAGTTTTGGCCCAGTTATTCAAGTTTTTTCGTAAATAAATCTTTGAAAAAGGTTGAAACATGGCATCAAAAATCTCGTTATTACGATTCCGTTGTACCGATTTTTGAATATTTTCATGCATTTTTTGAGGTACTTTCAAATCGGTCCAGCTCACGTATATCTTAACATTTTTCCGAAATATTTTGGTGGACGTCTTAAAATATAATAAATTTTGTAATCCCGGTGGAAAAACCGCAACTTTTTTAATGATGCAGTGTAATGTACATAAATACTGCTATCGCTTTATGCATTGGGTATAACAATTTTGCAAATTAAACATTAAAAATATATTTTGTGCTTTCAAAACAACTCTATACGTGTGTGGGTTGTTTATGTTTAAAAACCCCAAAATATTGTTTGTTTATAATGATAACGGTGGCTATAGTCAAGTCTATAGTGATAAGCTGGGTTTACCTAAATTTTTTTTTTGTTTTTTTTTTGGTATTGAAAGCGACTGATTGGACGTGATGAAATTTAGTCGCGAATGTTGCCCGTTGTCTAATGATAAAGTTTGAGGCAAATCAGGCAATTTGGTCTTTAGCCTTTTATTATTAAATCTACACTTCCCTTTAATTATTCAAAAATAGATTTTATTACACTAACAAACAAGAAATATGATTTTTTCAAAGTCTTTTTCGGTTTTTCCATGTTGGCGATTTGACATTTTTTAACAGAAAAAGTAGTTCTTTAACAAATTCTACATAAAAAAATTGGTTTAAGGATTGTATGAAATTCTGGGTTTGCAGTGGCGCTTGCTATTATATGTTAGCTTTGAGAAGATCCCTGGTTCGAATTACGTTAGACGTGAAATATGTAGATATGTATGTACACGAATACCTGCATATCTTGCCTCTTCATTGTTAATATAATTTAGGTCTAGAGAAAGTATTAAGAAAGAATAGCGAAAGAGAGGTGAGAGAGGTTTACATTAGGGTATTCGATTATTCGCCTTTTTTCCAAAACCGATTTTGCGAGTTTTTCCAAAAATTGCAATTTGATAAAAACCGGTTGCCGATTTTGAAATTAATAAAAACCCGGATAAACCGGGTTTATTTTATATAGTTTTTGTATAGTGAAAACGCTTACCTTGGTATGAAGTCATGGCCGAACAAGTAAAGAAGTCTAAGTTCGGGCGGAGTCGAACACCCGGCGCAAGTATTCAATACAGTTTTCTCATCTTTCCGAAAACTACCGAGATAAGCAGGGGTGGTTTTATCCCTGTTTCCAACATCTTCAATAGAACGTTCAGTTAGACATAATGAGATAAAGTTATAAGTTATATTTGGGCGGTATGACGCTCATTTTCCAAAATTCCTTAATAATGTTACCTCTTTTCAAGGGATTGTTGTTAGTAAAAATTTTGAGTAAATTAGAGTCTTTAAGTTTCGAGATATCTAAGTTTTAAGCATTTCTGAAATTTACCGTTATATGAAAAATGGGGGCAATTTTGGTCCGATTCAAATATAATTTTCAACGATTTGCTTTTATGTGGAAAGTACAATAATCGCACCGAGTTTGGTACAAATTGATTAAACGGTGAACGAGATACAACTATGTGGTCATAAGTGGGCGGAATAAATTACCTTCAGTATTTACCGATTTATAGAAGTCTTCGTATTTCTTTAAATTACCGTTATATGGATGTGGGCGTTGTTATTGTTCGAATTTAAAAATTTTCAGCCGTTTGGTATGTCTCGCCAAGACCAACAGATTATTGAATGGGAGCTTCATTCGGGCCAACTTGACATCCCTTGTGACTATCTGACGCGCTCGAGTAAATTTTTTTTCACCCATTCTTGACCCTTCCGTACGCTCACCCCCACCATACAATCCGGCAGATTAGATATGTATCTCCGTCATCAGAAACATGTTGGATTTATTCACTATGTTTTTTTTTACATATTTGGAAGCCAGTGGATCCTCCACCCGCCGCTGAAAGGAGAAACATTACATGACCTTTTTTTCTTCCTATCATATAATCTTCAAAATCCAATAGGTCAAAATGGCGCTCGAGTAAATCACCATTTAGCATCGTGGGCTACCCTACTATAAATGAAGACTGAGCCCTAAATAAAAATTTTATGTTCGGGTTATCTATATACATATATACAGTATCGCCTTTTCAAAGTGATATTGTGTGCCACTTATGTTTATTTATTTATTTTTAATAATTTGCAATTAAAATACAGTTCTTTCTCTAACAAACCCCATATAAACCCAAGTTTAACAATTTGTAGAAAACTTCAAAAAAGCGCAACAAATTTTCACCTAAGTTTCAAACTTTTTTCTCGGAAGTGTTAGAATTTTTTCGAGTACACAGTTTTTTAGCCACTGTAATTTTAGTCTTAAGCTTAGTATCCAGCTCTTAAGAAAAGCAAAAACTCCATATAAAATGACGTACAAGAAATGGCTAAGAAATTTTCTTGAGTCAAATTTCCTTAAGGCAGTACGCGGTTCTTCAGAAATTTAGTACGCTTTCTACTACGGTTTTCTAAAGTTTTTTGTGAAAAAAGAGCACAAGGCAACCCAGGTTTGCAACAGAAATATATGCCCGTTCCATTATTTCTTGAGGAAAGAGTGAGGCAACAGGCTGTGAGGTATAAAAAATGTCAAAATTCCTTGGACACACACGCGAAATAATTGCAATCTTTTCTTGACCGTTTTCTTAAGAGCTGGATACCAAGCTTAATAATGTGCAAATTTCAAGTGGCTACGAATTACCGTTAATTTTTTAGATTTTTTTTATCGCATTCGCTTCCATATAATGAATAAACGCAATTTATTTGTATATGGATGAAAACCGCAACACCTTTGGAGAAAAAAATTCTAAAAAATCAACGGTAACTTTCATTTTAGGATTGCAAATTTTTAACCAGCTATAAATTCGGAACCAAAAGTCACATGAACTTGAAATTTGGTATGCAGACATATCTATGGCAGATGCTTATAGTAAGGTATATATAAAAGGGTTTGTGAATGGGGGCGTGGCACATAATATAGGCGTGGTATTTTTCACATAACCCCTTTAACCCTTCTGCAGGGTTTGGAATTTACCCCGTCCTATAATGTTTTGTGTCATTTTGACCCAATAATAGAAATTACTAAATTTTAAGAAAGAAAAAACTATTGAATTCAGATAATATTTTATTTATCACATTTAAATACTTTATCGGCAAGTGCTGTATGCTTACCAGTTCAAGGTTGCCCTTAAATTCCAAATAATAATTTGGATCAGAAGCACTTTGGGTGTATGGAAAACCTATGTTGCCTTCAGGAAAAAACTCTTTTATTTTTTGCAAAACCACAACTGATTATGCTTTTAATTTTTGGCGGGGCTAAGTGTGTCGTGTCTGCTAGCATAGAATAAAACTAAAAAGTTCAAAATAAAACAATGTAAAAAAAAAAATATTTTTTAAAAACAAGCATTTATTTAACATGTACAATCAAAGGAATGAAATAAAATAATGTAACAAAAGATTTCTAGCAAGAAAATTTGTTAAAACTGCACTAAAATGAATAAAATGGAATAAGCCAAGCTTTCGCTAAGGTTGCTCAAGGCCAAATATTTAGTTAAAGAAATTAGGCACTCAGACTCTAATGAAAACTACTAACAATTTGTTCTGATTAACTTCGTTTTAAAACGAAGAATTTCAAACATTAAAGTTTTCACCATTAAATATGTGGAATATCCAGCTGTTTTTCTTTGATTGATACGTGTTTACATCAAGTGAACGTTAATCTTAATTTTAAAAATTTTGTGTGATTAATTTCGGGTACGAAAATGGTTTTTTGTGTTGCCGTGCCTTTGGGCAGTTTATTCACTTTTGTGAGAGCATTTCGTACTTAAACTCATTTGCACGAAACTAGCCCGAATATGTAAAAGTAAACCTATTAATAGAATCTGTGAGACAGCACTGTTTGCAGTTTTAATAAAAATTTATTTATTTCGATATGGAATATATAATTAGGAGACTAACAAGACGTGTGAGCCGTCGTAATTTCTTGAAGTTTAGAATTTTTTAATGTAAAATGGCGGTTAAAATGAGGATATGCAGTGTGTGATGCTAATTATGTATATGAACTAATTACATATATATTTTCTATTCGTTCAAAAGTGTTTCGGTGTAGTTAAAAATATCCTAAAATCATTTTAAACGTTATTTTTCGTTGAAAATGTTAAATGTCTTTTGAATCCCCTTGTGAAATGAAGCCTATATAAAAATATTTGTTCATAGTCATAGTCTTAGCCCCACACTGGATAGATGGAACGGCGATATAAACCGTCACCATAACCACCATAACCTCCATATCCACTATATCCATGATAGCCGCCATAGCCCCAACGCCCGCCATAGCCATAGCCGCCGTAGCCCAATCCACGTCCTTCATATAGGCCACCACCGCCATAGATGCCCGGATAATAACCAAATCCAAAGGTTTCCGAACCCTTAAGATCAGTGTCGGCTTCGGAAGATGCCACGGCAACAGCGCCTGCACCATCTCCAATAGATTGCTAAATTCGCAAATAAAAATGTAAGAAATAACCTAAGCACTTTCGATTTTCTTTGTTGCATGAAATCACTACGTACCACCGCATCAGCGCTGGCCCGCGCTGTGGCCTTGGCTGCTTGAGGATATCCATTTACTCGGCAGTTGTTCAGCAAAAGCAGCATAATTGCAAACATCAAAAAGTGCTGCATATCAAGTACAAATACATAAATCAAATATTAATTAGACGAGCACAACAGAATTCGTACATATGTATTTGTTTTGGGTGCATTGACGCGAGCGTACCTTTGCAGTGTGCATCCCCATGTTTTCGTTGGAATTGTTGTTTACTTTAGAATTAGCACTAAGCTCTTGGGAAAATTAACACCTTCGCGTCGCTGAACTTTTGCTCTTGGCAGTAGCGTTCAAAAATCTTTACAATACGATTTGTTTACTTCTAAATTGCAATCGGAACTGAACTTGACCATAAACCGACGCATCTTTTATAGGAAATTGGCATCTTTCGCAACCATTCATGTATTCTGGAATGTACGAAATATGAGGATCAGAAGAATGTACGAATATGAGGATGATCAGAAACAGAAATCAAATTGGCGGAAGAAGATGCAGTTTTAGGCATGCACATGTATGTGCATTTGTACATACAAACGCACAAACAGTGACTCAAACAAGTGTTCACACATATTGACTCTTTTTTAACACAATGGGGCCGTATGCATAAAAACTAAGCAATTGCTTTTTTCTAAGAATTCCATGCCTTTCACTTAAATTTATTTGAACAAATCGAGTAAAAGGTCTGAAATTTTAAGAAAAAGCATTTGCTTGGGTTTTATGCATACGGGCCAATGTTTTTCAATTTTTTGCTTTTTTCAATCAAAATTTCATAAAAATTAGAGCAGTTTTAAAAAAATTTTTATAAACTGTAAAATGTATGAAAACGTCATTTTATAAAGCTCTTTAAACCAACTTTATTTTTTATGAATAAAACCAAAAATCTTAAACTTTATACACAATTGCGAAAAACTTAACTAATTTTCATCTAATTTTTTGATAGAAATTAAAAAAAAAAAAAAATTGGAAAGTTTCCAACAACTACGAAATCGCGTAAATTTTTAATAATTTTCATGAATTTCGTATGGAATAAAATGCGTAAGACCGTTCACAAAAAATTTTTGAAAAAACCAACGTTATTTTATATAAATTGCAGTTATTATATGAAAACAACAGCTGAAGCCGTCATCAAAAAAAAATATTTTTTGGCCACTTGAAACTTGCATTTTAGTTTAAATTTGATTGGGCGATAAAATGCATATCCAAAAATTTGCTAAAAATTGCTGTTAAACAGTTCAAAATTTTCATACAAATTTGTTGAATTTTCCGAAATTTTTTTATAAAATTTGAAATTTTGTTTGAATTTGGTTAAATTTTAACTCGAAAAACATTATGAATATATAAAAAAAAATCAACATATGAACACTTGTTTGAGTTACTGTATACATGTATGTGGCATGTAGATATGTATGGGTATCAATGCATCTGCTTGAGCACGAGAATGTCCACTTGTTACTTAAATATCGACATACATACATACATATAAACGCATACATTCATATGTCTGTATCCAAAGAGGGGGATTTTTTTCAGCGAAATAAATTGTTTCTACTCTGGGCCAAAACAAAACAGAGAACCCATTCTAGTTGCCACTTTGATTGCTCTTCCAGCATTGATCTTCAGATTGCAAATCTACGCATGGCAAAAGCCATTAACTGCTGAAACTATTGGTGCGTAGCAAAGGCAAGGTTGAGGTATTTTTATACGACTATTTTAGGTATAGCCATACAATTAATTCATTTCATATCTTCGGACATACCTATATACGTATATGAATACATTCATACATATGTATAAGACAAAGTGCTAATTGAAAGGTGAATACTGAGGGCTTGCGCTAAAAAAAACGCCTTGTGCTTACAACAAGGCTCCGAAAGCGACAAATCTCTATTCTCCCTCGGGAGTGAAATAAATAACCAGAGTAGCAGATTTTAAGCTATAGCCATCTCATCCTCCTCCATGCAGCTACTGCGGTTGGGGCTTGAAAAGGTTTTGAGTTTTATCACATGAATCCAGATGGGACAACGACCAGTTAGAACTCCCACCAGTAAAAAGAGATGTGAGTTATTTACATTTAGTCTTAAGTGCTCTCTTGTCCGTCGCCGGGCTATCTATGGCGAAAAGAACCTAGCCACCTTGTCATGCTGAGTTCGCTTAGCTAAATAATGAAAAATTCACAAGCAGCTCTTCCCAAATCTCTCCCTACTCGACGACAACTACCCAAGAGAGTGCTGTCCTACTAACTTAGCGGCCATGCCATGTTACCTGGGGCAACGCTGTGCCCTCGAACCCATATTGGCCCCAGAGCCAAGTAATCTGATGCAATCTAAAGAGAAGTCAACTCTTTATTTCCTTTCTTAAGGTTAATGGAGAGTTCTTTGCAGAAGACACATCTACCTACCTTCTTCCAACTTCATGCATCCGTAAAGAAATGCAAATACTACACCACGCCCAATATTTTATTGAGAATATGGGTTGCGGAGTATCGATTTTGGTCGATTCGGGTCGGATTAAACTCGAAGCTTCCCAGAATTTTGGCGAGCCCATAATTAGAAGTGACTCCACTTAAGGCAGATCTTTGCAACTACTTAACGTTGGTGGCATTTTCCAGTGCGCTCCATCAAAGAGGGGTACAATACAGCAAAATTGGTTGAATTATGGTTTCACCTAAAATTCAGCTGGCAGCACAGTTTTTAGCCGAGTATCAGTACGATGTCTTCAGCACCAGACAATTACTTGTCTTCAAAGCATCCATCATATCGTAGAAGACAACGACCCAAAAAGTGCTGTCGAAGTCGGGCTTTACGTCCTGACAAGCAGTTATTGAAACTCCCCTCAATATCAAGGGAGGAACCAATTGCGTAGTCCTCCGGCGAGAAAGACTGCTCAATTCTCTCTACAACAGTGTGTAAAGCTGATTCTATTGATTTGCCCTTGCAGAAGGCATGCTGATTTGAAGTCAAATATTCTCTGGATATGCTGCCTCTTTAACGAAAACGAAGAGACACTGATTGGTCTGAAACGCTGCATCCACACTGCGAGGTTTCGGAATAAAGCCCTTTAAAAAATAGCTCATATAAATCATTATATAAATAGGCAATCATGTTTCCTTTACACCCCTTTTACGGCTAAACTATACTTCTAAGGTATAAACAATTATATATCATTAGAAAGGTATTTTGATGCTGATGTGCAGGCAATTTTTAAAATTTCAAATCAGTTTAAAATAGAGCGAAAAAATCAATTCAAAAGTCACACCAATACCAATGC
>NW_016162394.1:0-23625 GCF_001687245.7 Rhagoletis zephyria | reverse complement strand
ATCACTTGATGTGGCATCAAAGGCAACATCATTTGGCATAAAATGAACCAAAATAAATAAGATTTAGATAGAGGTGAAAAAAGGGATAAAAAGGAAATACAACTGAAGAGTGTGCGATGTTATATTGTGGTGTGTTATGCTTCATATGTTATGTTATTTATTCTTATGTTATGGTTATGTTATGTTATGCCAAGTACTAAGCTAAACTCCCCTCCACTTCACCCATTCCAACTAATGTTATTTTAGCTCATTCAACTTACATAAACTATCCTTAATTTTATCGGTTGAATTTCAACCGCTGGGCGAACACTAGTAGGAATAAATCAGCGAAGTGTTGGCGTCGCAGACTTATGCAATTAGTCAAGTATGATGCCGTAGGAACCTGGATCGTCCTTTTGATCTTATAAAACCTACTAAAAAATTTCTTTTTTTTTGAAAAATTATATTTTGTTTACACATTGGTCGAGATTCCATAACCGACGCTATGAATTTTATGGGGACGACACACCAGTGATATCACTTGTGGTAATCAAAGATTTCAAAAGCACACCTCAAGAAAGCGTTGTCCTCCACTGCTATGGAATACAAATTTAACTCATTACTCGGGACTTATGTAAAGTCATGCTGCTTACTCATCACTCATTAGACGTGTCCTTTTGTATGGTGAAGCGCATTTGATATAAGGATTCACCTCAAGGCCGAGATTCTCGTCGACTAAGAGAGGTATCTCAATAGAGAAATGAAACCATAGAGCCCCAAACATTCTACCAAGAAGCACAGACCCCTATGCTCAGTTCAGAGGTCAAGAGAGCAACTTTCACACGAGATCAGAGAACGTTTATAAATTTAAATTTATAAACGTTCTCTGACGAGATAGGTAAGCACGGAAGATGGGCTAGAAATTATCATACTCCACTAGGTACACAGTAGATAATTTCACAGGCTTTAAGCGCTTTCAGAGTGCCAGTGGACCCCAGGTAGCTGTTGATGCGACTAGAGTATCCAGACCGTAACTGGGCCAGGATAACGCGGGTCTCTCTTGACAGTTGAAGCTCGGTTTCTGCCACAGGTGGTGATTGGGCTCCGATCACGGCATTCATAGGCCGGGAGTCGTGGTAGGTGGTGACCAACTCCCTATGAATTTCCTTGATCGCTCGTCCGTACGTCGTCGGTGCCCCCTAACGTGCCTGGACGGAGGCTCCTCCTCTAGCAGGGGTCTGTTAGGGTGTTCACTTTGTGCTTCCTTACGAAGAGCATTTGGGCCTCGCTGTGTAGGTGGTGCTCAGGCGACATCAGAAAGCACCCTGTCGCTGTACGGAGTGCGACGTTCTGACAAGTCTGTAGTCTGTAGTCTGTAGTACACTGGCGCTGCGTAGTTTAGAACCGGTCGGCCAATTGCCTTGTTTGTTGCCAGCAACGTTTCTTTGCCTTTGCCCCAGGTGCCGCCGTTTAGCGACTTGAGGACCTTGTTGCGGATCTGCACTTTGTCGACAATTGTGGTTGCGTGCGCGAAGAAGGAGAACAGACTGTCGACCGTTACTCCGAGGATTTGCCGGTTATTCACCATCGGAATTGGTTCGTCATCGACGTGAATACCCAGCTGCAGTCTGACCACCCTCGTCCAGGTGGTGAAAAGGGTAGCCGAGGATTTTGTAGGGGAGAGGGTTAGGTGACAACCCTTTGTGTGACAACATCAAAGCGAACGCCGCAAATCGGAGGAGAAGCTCGGCCAAACCTAACTGCAGTCCCTAAATTGAAGCGCTAAGCGTTGCGTTTTCCATTGCCCGCGAGTGTCAGCGCGCGCTATCCCCAAATCAACGCGGCGTAATTTTTGACGTTTTCTCAAATACTCTCGTTTTTATTCTCGTTTCCTCTTTCACTTTTTTGTCCTTTCTCTTTCTTTCTGTCCTCTGCATCCAACTTCAACACGTAACGACCTGGCAAAAAAGAAAATTCCATTTGCTCGGCGCTAGCGCCACGTTATTGTGGGTTGCTTCATACAAATTGTATGGCATGAGGATTTTTGACAGTTACTTGGCGCTTGACGCGCCAATTGTTTAAGCACCAATCTATTATTAGGTTTGTTCGTCGAAAATCCAGCAAGAATTATCCAACACTCAAAATATCAGAGAGTAAGAAAAAATTCTCTCAAATTCTCTCTCATGTTGAGAAACTTGCAAATTTCTGCACGAACGCAAATTTGCAGGAATTTGCAAGTTTCCCTGCCAGCTGGCGTCCACGGTTGCATTTCAAACATAAAAAATTTTTATAGAATTTTTAAAATTCTTTCGGATGGCCAAAAACAGGATATACATGTATATTTCTTGTTGTTCTGACTTTCTTTAACATACATTTCAATTTCTTCATCGTACTAGCTGTCGGGTTTCTTAAATCGACTCTGGTTGCAATTGCATTCCGATTGCGAATACCATTTTTTTCAGCCGAATTAAGTTCAAATCATTGGAATTAACTAAATTAATTATATCAACAATTATTTACTTCCTTTTTTCATAAAAAAATCGCTCGTGTTTATAAATTTTTAAATTTAACGAACTAATTTATTCAAATTATTGTAGACAAAAATGCAACCATGCGCCACAACCACATGTTTTTCGTGTTTGCAAATTCTTGCTGGCAAAATTTTTTCCAGCAAGAATTTGCAACTTCTCTCCAAGAGAACTGTCACTTTGCTCTCACAATTTTTGAGTGTTGGATAATTTATTGGTCTGCACGAACACGATTTGGGCAAAAATCGTGATAATTCGTACAAATTCGTACAAATTTTTTGCTCGACGAACAAACCTACTATTATTATTGAATTTACGAGAGGTTTTCTAAAAGTCTATGTTTCTTTATTTATCAAAAGAAATTGAAATTAAAAAAAAACTTTTAATACCTTGTGGAAAACTCTGTACGTAGACTTTTGTAGTTGACTGTAATGTATTTTCTTATGCATTTTTCAGTAGTTTTACTGCTGGGTTTATGTGCATTTCAATTTCTCGTTTGTTGTCATCTTGCTTTCGTGTTTACATTTTTTTACATAGTTTTTTTGTACGGGTTCTGCTATATGCTACTGCGTCAAAAAGTTGCGTGATGCGGATTTTGCATCAAGTTGGTGCTGATTTTAGGTTTTTTGCTGTTGCAGTAACTGACAGTTTCACCAAAATGGTGGCATCACAGTTGAATGCGATTGCGATTAGTGGTGGTTCCTGGTGGGTGATGCTGGTGTTGTTGGTGTTGTTATTTTGTGGTTTTGTTTGGCATCGTCAACGAAAAGGAAAGAAGAAAACCAGATTTTGGAGCGATTTTCTTCTTTGGTGTTGATAGCTGGTGTAAAAAATCATAATCCATCAAAAAGGTATTCTTAAAAACATCGACAAATTTTAACAGAAGTATTTAGCAGAATGGAACCGAAGCGCTGCAAAATCGAGCCAGAAACAGAAGAGGCCGAAGGTGCTTTGCTTGCTGTTGAAAATGGTGATAATGAAGGTGCGGAATGCAATAAAAGCAACGAAAATGGTGAACTGCAGTCACCACAAGCTCAAACGCGATGGACACCGGAATGCACGCGATTAATGTTACAGATGCGTTTCGAAAGGCAACTAGAATTTCAACAACGCCTACGCCAGAAAAAAGAACTTTGGTCTGAGATCGCTACTGAGATGAGGCGGCAAGGATTATGCGATTCTTCATTAACAGCAGAGGCTTGCGATCTTAAATATCGCAACATGCTGCAAACATATAAAAAGAACCGATTAAAGGAAGATAGTGGATTGCAGTCACTAATAGCTTGGGAATATTATGAGCTCTTTAAGGAGGCACTGACAGCGGGTGATGACCTGGAAGCAGCCCAAGTAGGACAAGATCGTGTTGTGCCATCATTATTATGTGAGTCAGTGTGCGAAGCGGGAAACGAAGATGAGGCATGGTTAGTTGCCAATGAAATAGACTCGGAACTCTCGACAGCTGAATCAGTAGCTGACCCCCCGAAAGTATTGGAAGATATAGATTCCATGTCAAATGTAAGTAGCCTTAAAATGTTAAAGATGACTATAAAAAGGTGTTTTCATATTTGTTTTTCAGATGAAACCTGCAGCTGTCATCAGCAGAAAGCGCAGTAGAAGATGTGCTTTGAATGCCTCAAGGTCAATAGGAAATTTATATGGTGTTACAACAGCAACAACACCTGTAAAAACCGAAGCGATCAATCCTGCTGAGCAAGAAACAACAAATTTAACTGACAACTTGAAGGGAAGCTTCTCATACGCGGCGTCAAAAGAGGAAGTAAGAAACCTATAAAGTATATATATGCATACATATTTCATATAAATATTTTTCTCTTAACAGCCACTAATATTCAATGGAAAGTCCGATACTGCTGACCGTCCGCAACGTAGGCGTGCTGCAATACCGAGTATCAATATCGATGACGTAGCTGTAGGGCCAGACCCACAAATCGAAACTCCTTTGGCTACCGTACATAACGGGCCAATCATATCCTCCGCCTCAACATTGCCAATTCCACCAGTGATGCATGCGTCGACAACACAACCACAAATGCCACCAACTGTTGTACCACCGCTGAACCAAACGCCAATAACTATGGTTCAATCTGATCCTTTGCAAGCTATACCTATTGGTTTAGCGCCGTCTGAAATGCGTGAGTGTCTGGTATTCGGGGAGAGTATTGGATTGCAGCTTGCACATGTCAGAGAGTCCCATACGCGAGCAATGGTGCAATATAAAATACAGGAATTGCTTTATTTGGCGAAAACTGGTAAACTTGTTGAACCAGTTCGCGTCTGAAAATTCATTTGGCAATAATGATCAACAGAGAACGTTTATGATCTATGATAAAATAGTCCATTTATTATTTTTAATTCCTGGTATTGCTTGTAAGTGAGAGTTTTATGTATCTGTAAGTGACGTGCGAAAATATATGAAATTACAATTATTTGAAGGACGCTCAATTAGAATCACCGAGTTAATTTACGACGAAAGGACATCGCCGCTACGGTTACATTTGGTAATTCATCTAAACGCGTAAATGCCTCGCAACAATGTAAACCTCGTACACTTACTTAATTTTGTATGGAAACCCGGTTTATTTACGAGGTTTACGCAGTTATGAAGCATTTACGCGTTTAGATGAATACCCTAAATATGATCCGGTCATTACATAGAGTTAACCCATGAGTTAACCGGGGCATTACTCTGAAAATTTATAGTTTTTTATCTACCTGGCAACCTTAGCTGTATTTTAATAATGCCACAGTCAGCAAAAATACATTTGTTAAGCGAATCCGACTATCTAAAGTTCATTCCGAAATTTTAGGGAATTATCAAATCTGCAAGTACTCAAAAATAGTATTTTAAAAAATTTTTAGCGTTGATTGCGCCACGCTATTTCGTGCATTATTTCACCACCTCAGCTCTACACACCGAAAATGTTTCTAAAAATTCAGAGTAAAAAGTTCGAAATTTGGACGAAATGTTTTTGAATTTTTCTCAATGCTGTAAGAAGCTTGAGTCCTTATGAAAAAAGAAAAAAAATAGCAAAAAAGTTTTTACTTAAAAAACATTGTGTCACTGTATCAGCTTATAATAACTCCAGTTGAAGTTTTTTTAATGATGAAGTTTCGTTGTTGCCGTTAGTTTCATCACTTTCGCTTTTGGTTTAAAAAAACCGAGAGATGCCATTTATATGATCTCAAATATCATATCATTAGTTAAATAAAAAGTTCCTTAATAAACAATTTTAATTTTTATTGAAAAAACTAAAAAAATAGAACTAAACTATAGTTTATATTAAAATAACTAAAAAAATATAACTAAAGTGTTTATTAAAATAACTAAAAAAAGTTATTGATGGATTTTTTCCAAGTTGATGATAAATATTTTTTTATCAGTGGCAACCCTGCACACANGAAATACACAACACAAGCGGCTTGACAAACCAAGCGAAATTTCCCTTTGCTTCAAGCCATTTGTGCTGTGTATGGGGGTGTTTGAAGGTTTGACAAACCGCCGTCAAACCTTCAAACACCCCCATACACAGCACAAATGGCTTGAAGCAAAGGGAAATTTCGCTTGGTTTGTCAAGCCGCTTGTGTTGTGTATTTCGCTCTTTATAGAATATCTATTAAGGGCCAGTTTAAACTTAGATTACGTAAACTACGTTTATATTGAACAGCTGGTTAACATTAAGTAGGCTAATCTTGTTTAAACCAGCCAGCTCGAGCGTTTAAACTAAAACTATGTTCACATATCAATATTATCTCAAGCAAAGCTCGTTTTTTAATCGCCCCGTTCACATAGGCAAATCTCAGATTATTAGCCGTCAAATTTGTTGTGCTTGTTATTCTCACATCTCAAGGAAAAGTTATGTTTCTTCTCTGTGATCACGTTTTTCTGCTATAATAAGCAATATAAATATATTTTAACTTAACAATTATTAAAAATACCTTAACAAACCTCTTTTACTTGCTGGCGTACATTTTTGTTTATTTTACATTTGGCATTTCTTCTCTTTTTCGCAAAAACAATCGATAAAACTAGAATCAGAGAACTTAGATATCTAAGTTCTCTGCTTTTACATTTGCCATTTCTCCTCTTCTTCGCAAAAACAATCGATAAAACTAGGATGGACACCGAAAAGTTATCGGTTAAATCTGAGATTATTTTATAATTACAGATTAACAAGGGAGGCATTTTATATGGCTAATCTCTTTTTCTAATTACAGATTAGGAAGTTAAGCTCGAAAATGAAGATAATCTACTTATATGTGAACCTAGTATAAGTGTAAACCACAGCCGTTTACTGAAAAAAAGGCTCTAAAATATTTGCGATTTTCCTGAAAATTTGCAGATTTATCTTAATTTTTGACCCTCCCTGTCGCAGATATATTTATTCATTGGTGTCACCCTATAAAACTTAAAACTTTGGAAGTAGGACTTGCCTTCCAATGACTTCCGGTAGTTCATTCCAATGGGACCTGGAAAATTTTTTGACGTTTCTTTATCGGATGTCATTCTGACGTTTTGAAAGCAGGGTGGTGAAAAATATGGTGAAAAATTGCAAGTGGTAAAGTTGAATTTTTGTCAGTCTACCGGAATTCGTCGCCACATTAGTTTTCGTTCGTGGGCAGTCGGCAGTTTTCTTCATTCGTTCTCGTTGGATTTTCTTCTTTCCCCTTAAATTTTTTAAAGTTTCCAATTCTTTCAAAACAAACATTTTCCGCGTATAAAAATTGCACGGCCCGCTTTTATGGAAAGCAGAAGCGCGATTTGAATATATCAGATTAATCTAAAAGCTGTTTTGTGCGCGTCCTCGAATGGGTGAAAGGAAAATTGGAATTGAAAGAATCCAAAGTGAATCTTAAAGAAAAGTGAGTGTGTGACGCTGTGCCGCAATTTGCTCAACTCTATAATGGCAATTTATGTGCATTTTAATATATTTTTGAGATCTACTTCTGAGTCAAAACCCAGAAGTGTTGACGTGATTTGTGCTGCTATTGGTAATTTTGTGTTGTCAGTGTGAAAGCGTTGATATTTTCAAACAAAAATTAACGAATGCATTAATATGTTGGGAGGAGGAAGTAGTTGAAGGAGACGTAATCGAGCCACAGGAGTACCATAGAATTATGACAATTTTATTTTTATTTGTTAATTTTTCACTAAATATACGCAAACTGCTCAACGTATGCGCTGGCAAATATATGTGTGTGTGTAAGTTTGTGCAACTCGCCGCTGAATATGTGTGCGTGAGGAATTTGCACATTTTCGATGGCGCAAGTACGTGAGTGAGTGAGTGAGTGAAACGACTAGCGTAGCAGTTGCTGCTGGCGGTTGAGTGCCTCTTGTTCCCCAAACGTTTGCGATGCGCGTGAGAGTGTGTTATCTGAGTCCAACACCCAAAAAAGGGAATAAAAATATTGCTGCTGCGTTCGATTGCTGCTACCTTGCCTCCCGCACGGCATTCTGCACTTTTATTACCAAAATGTTTCTTGGTGAGCGTTGCAAATATTGAGAGAATGCAGCAACAATTTTGTTTGTTTTATTAAATTTTTGCTGTCCACGCATTGCAATTCACAAATATACAATGTTTTGTTTAGAACGAAAGACTACTAAAAATATTTGACGCTTACACTTTTGCCAAGTGTTTGGCCAAGCTTTTCCACCAATTTGTGCGGTGTGCGGGCTGGTGTTTCAACACAAATGGTGGAACCTACAAATTTACGCCGCCTCCGAACGGCAATGGTTTTATGAGAAGTGTTTTCAAGGTATAAATTCGGAGGGGCGAACGCTGTTCAAAAAATTCTAATTTAGATATCACTCGGCCCAGGGATCGAACCCATGTCCCACTGTTCCGTAGTAACCAATCGGGAATGGGATAAATTCCCATAAACTTTCTGGATAGGTAGTTTGTATAGTGAAACCTCGTTATAACGAACCTGAAGAAATGAGATTTGCGAAATTTTCTATAAAAAAATGCTTCATAGATAAATCCAAGAAATATGAAAAACCTTCAGAATATGTTGACAGCTAAAGTCCCGTTAGCAAAAGCCACTATATTAAGGTTAAATTAGTGGTGACACCATAACGCCATAGCCATAACCATAACCGTAACCACAATAGCTATCATCGATTATAGGTACCATAACCATAAACAGCTGATTTTTCGTAGTAGCTGTTGTTGTAGCAGCATACAAGTTCCCCAAAGAGTTTTTGAGGAGTGTTGCTGGAGTGATAGTCCTTGGTCAAATATAAATCTGGGTTATTCTGGTTACGTAGATCCGATTGCCGTAGTTGTTGTTGTAGCGGCTACAACAACCCCGCCCAGATNTGGTATCTCAGTCGTTGTCGTCAAGTTCCACTAACGGCAACCCTAGGAAGCGTGCAGCTTCTGTGGGATTTGTCCACAGGGACAAGGCCGTTAGGGTTGTCGGGTTTTCCGGGCATGCGAAGAGATGTTTCGAGTCATGTGGGGTCTCTCCGCATGCCGGACACTCATTTGGCACATCCTCATTCAATCTACTCAGGTAGGAGTTTAACCTGCCGCAGTAGCCAGAGCGGAGTTGGGCTATTGTCGTTCGAGTCTCCCGAGGCAGATGAAGCTCCGTCTCGTCTTATGTCCGGAAGCGGTATGCCTAGAACGACATTCACAGGTCTAGAGTCTACATAACTCGAGACTGAGTCCCTGTGAATGCCGTTCAGGGCCTGTCTGTACGCTGTCGGGTCCAGAGGTTGCTTAATGAACCTCTGGACTTCGTCCGTCAGTTCATATAGATGCCTCCTGACGTGCCTAGGCGAGGGCTCCTCTGCAAGCAGCTGTCTGTTTGGGTGGCCACTTCTGTGGCTCCCGATCAGAAACTGCTTGCAGAGCATTATGTTGTGCTCCTTTATGGGGAGCATTTGTGCCTCGTTGTGGAGGTAATGTTCGGGCGACATCAGCAGGCATCCTGTCGGTGTCCTGAGTGCGGTGTTCTGTACAGTCTTTAGCTTCGTCCACTGCGTTCTACTAGTCCCCGGCGACCACACTGGCGCTGCGTAGTTTAAAACCGTCCGTCCTATTGCCTTGTATGTTGCCAGCAACGTTTCTTTGTCTTTGCCCCAAGTACTGCCGGCTAGCGACTTGAGGACTTTGTTGCGGCTCTGAACTTTATTGACAATAGCGGTTGCGTGCGCATAGAAGGAGAGCAGGCTGTCGAATGTTACTCCGAGTATTTTGGGATTATTCACCGTCGGAATTGGTGTGTCATCGACGTGAATTCCCAGCGGTAGCCTGACCTCCTTCGTCCAGGTTGTGGTCGCAGAGGATTTCGTAGGGGAGAGGGCTAGACACTTTGCAGTAAAGAAGTGAGAAAATTCGGAGAGATAGCCGTTTACTTTCGAACACAGGTCATCAATTCCATTCCCAGTCGCCATGATCGAGCAATCGTCGGCGTAAGAGACAATCGAGACTCCCTCTGGTGGTTGAGGGAGCTTTGAAATGTAAAAGTTAAACAGTAGCGGGGAAAGGACACCACCCTGTGAATCCCCCTGTTTTATTTTTCTAAGATTACTCGATTTGTCTCTAAACATTACCGACGAGTGTCGACCACTCAGATAATTTGCGACCAGCGTTTGAGCCACTGTGGGAGAGAGGAAGCCTCTATATCTTCTAGTAGCGTGGAATGGCTGACAGTGTCAAAAGCCTTTGACAGGTCCAACGCTACTAGAATCGTTCTCTCACAGGGACGGTTACGGTTAAGGCCACGAGTTATCTGAGTGTTTATGGCGTTAAGTGCTGTTGTTGTACTGTGCACTTTACGGAAACCATGCTGATGCTTCGCTGGGGTCAGGTGGTTTGTGAAGTACGGGAGTAGCAAGGCCTCGAGTGTCTTCGCTACCGGGGAAAGGAGTGTAATCGGACGATACGAATCTCCTTTGTTGGCAGGTTTCCCCGGTTTGAGCAGTGGGACCACTCTCCCCACCTTCCAGATGTCTGGGATGATGAGAGTGGCCATAGACAAATTGAGGACCTCCGTTAGGTACGCTACCCCCGCAGGACCCAAATTTTTCAGCATCAGCTTTCCCGATGGCCACTTGAACTTAACCGCAAGTGAAAGCAAGGGGGGCACAGGTTGTTGACAGTTTGTGCAGCCTTATGGTCACTCGACGCTTGGCTTTGTCCACCGGAGGGTACAGTATGAACCGCCGGCTAAAATAGCTCGCGCATCGCTCCGGGTACGACGAAGCATGGTCGCCGAAAGAAATTTTGACTCTGTCGTCGTGCTTCGTCAGATTGGACAGTGACCTCACGGTTGACCAAGGCTCACTCACACCAGAGATGAAGTTACAGGTCTTCAGATGCTCTTCCCACTTCTTCCGCTTATGTACGTTCACTAGTTGCCGAATCTCCGCGTTGAGATCCCTGATACGGGGATCTCCGGGATCGGCCTGACGAAGGCTATCACGCTCATCGGCTAGAACAGCCGCTTCAGCAGGGAAATTTGGACGTGGGTCCGTAATACATCCTGCCGGTACGAAGCGAGCTACAGCAGCGGTGACAGGAACTTACGTTCACCAAGGTTGACGTCGGTTGGTGTGGGGAGAGCAGCGAAGGTGTTTTCAGTAAATTCGAAGCCTTTCCAATCAGCTTTAGAAAAGTTGATATAGGTCCGGTGTTCCGCGGAAGCAAAGTCGGTTGGTTTATCGATCGAGATGACTATGGGCAGATGGTCTGATGCTAAAGTCAGCATAGGTCGCCATGATATGCTGTTTATCAGACCAGCGCTGAGGGATGTGTGTGGCCTTGCCGCCATTGGCTGTGTGCGCTGCTGTAGAGGTTGCTGCCCTGTTTGCCATCGAGCGGCGCAACACGGGCCCTCGAAGTTCCTCGTCAAATTTCGCGTGGTGCGCAGACCTGAACATGCCCTAAAGCGGCACCAGGCCAGGCAGGTGTTGCACTTGACTGATGTCACGTTACGGAATATTCTGGTCTGACATACCGTGCAGATTGTAGGAGGAACCAGGAGTTGTTGGCGGCGGTGTGTGGGTGGTGGTGCGCTTGTCTCTGTTGTGTGCCTGTCGTGGTTGTGGTGTGGTCTATTGTGTTGTTGTGTTGTGGTGCTGTGGTGTTTGTGTTGAGCTGCTCAGGTGGACTGGGGTTAGCCGTGGAGGCTGCTCTGTTTGAACAACAGGGGGCCACCCGTCGCAAGCATTGCACTTGACTGAGGTGGAGTTGTGTTGTAGTCGTCTCTGGCAGACACAGCAGGTGTAGGTTTCTGGCCCTGGGTTTCAGTCGATGCCAGCCCTGAGCAGAAGATTGCGTAGCAAATGTAGCCCTATGGACGAGCATCTTCTGAGATACTTCGCCGACTTAAACGGGGTTAGATCGCCGAAACAACAGCCCTTGGTCGGGTAAAATCCGAGTCATTGCGGTACGTAGAACCGGCTGTCGTGGGAATGATAATGAGACTATATTTCTGTTCGCTATGCAAATAAATTGTACAAGCTTGTACAGATTTTTAAGAGCGAAATACACAACACAAGTGGCTTGACAAATCAAGCGAAATATCCCTTTGCGTCGATCTATTTGTGTTATCTATGGGGGTGTTTGAAGGTATGACAAACCGCTTGAGGGAAATTTAAGCAGAAATAAAAATTTTTTGATTTTCTGGCCACCATGCTGACGTTTGATCGAAAATCACCTCATTCGCAACGGAATTTTGTCCGAGTGAGGACGCAAGGGAGAAAAATATAAGAAAACCAAACTTTTTTGCATTGTGAACCGAAAGAAAAATAAAATTCTGCGCTTGAATGATCATGTTCGCATGGTGTATGGTCAAAGCATGTTTGAAGTATGTTTGAGCAGCAGCTTGTGGGGTATATTTCGCTCTTTACCAAATCGCGTTCGTTTGGACAAAAAACTTGCAAGGAGAGAGCACAATTTTGACAATTCAATTGTAGGGGAGGTTGCAAATTCGTGCTGAGAAATTTTTTGTAAGTCGTAAGTTAGGCTAAATGGTATGACTCGACAACATACGGTCGTGCTGAAATAAGTAAACGACGAAAATCGTCGGAAACTTTGCAGTGCTGCCAAGTTTTTCCGATTTTATACACGAGTCGAAATTTTAGGCAATAATTGTATTTTTTTTTACCCATTTCCATTAAAATCCAGTAAAAAATTGTAACGAATTTTCCCTGCAGGAAATGTATTTAACTATAAGCTAACTTTAAGTTGATTAGGAAGGAGCTAAAAGTCACTTATTATCTGTATATTTTCTTTGACGAAAGCTAACTATATTTCTATGGCGATGGCCGCGATATAGTCAAGGATGACTACCAAAGCAAAAATTATTATTGTAACTAACTTGTAACTAACTACTTTTGGACATAATATATCAATAGGAAAAATAAAATATTTTATTTATTTTTTCATTTATTTACTTTATTGATTTTAGATTAGATTAGATTACATATTTCCCATATTCAAACTTCGTCAGACATAACTTCAAAATGATAACATGAAATTTCGATCTGCCTTTTATTTGTCCTCAATTCGAAAACGTATTTGCGAAGTGCAGGATATTTAAATAGAAACGCGTTTAAAGAAAACAAAATCCGGCATTACTTGTCAACTATGTTTCAGGTTAGCTTTTTGTAGCTAACTACAAGCTATATATTTTATAGAAATCCCGCAAGAAAGCTAGTGTGTTATTTTTTATCAATTGATAATTTTTTTCTGCAATGTTGTACCTGGTACGGTATCTCACTACACTCGCACAGCTACTCTCGGTCATATAAAAAAAATAGTGCGCCAGCGGGTAAACGAACCGTCAATCAGTTTATGCGCCACACGTCTCCCCACACGCATTAGTATCTAGACTACATATGTATGTATGTATGTATATATGTATGTAGGTACATTCATATCTCCTTTTTATATTTAAATAAACGCATGGCAACAAACAGTAGTCGACATGCAAATATAGCCATACGAAATAGTTACTACATATGTATGTACCACAGTCATTAAGGCAGCAAAAATGTGTAGCACAAAATGTCTGAAAATAACAACAAAAATCATGTAAAAACAAGGGTTAACATCAAATGGCTAAGCAAGTGTGAAAACAAATCGACAACGTGACCTCCAACTGCGAAAGAGAACGGCAAGAAATCATAGCGAGCAGCGGCGCAAGTGTGCATGCGCGCAAGCGATTGGCCACGGCTACAGTCATCTCCACACAAACATATTTACATAAATAAGTTTTTTGTGTATACCGGCTGGTTGGTGCCCCCACGCACAGTACCAAAGATCGACATACTGAGGCCGACGACGTTAATCGCCGCTCTCTATATATGGCGCATAAGGAGGAAAGCCGGACTAACAAAAAACAATGCGTTTTTAATTATGTGCAAAAATATAAAAAAATAATTCTAGCTAAAAATATATAAATTAATATATAAGAAAGGCTCCAAATAATTTTTTTTTTCGAAATCCATCACTTAAAATGTTACAAAGTTTCAAAAAAAATACTACATTATAATTAAATTACGGCTTTTAGTAAAAAAGAGTTTGGAATGCTCAAAACCTGGTCGATTTTTTGGCCAAGCGAGAAAGTACCTCCTCTCCTATGTCCCAGAAGAGATCTGGGCCGATGAAAGGTTTTGTTGCTGTTTTCATTGCGAGTCCACTGACTGTACAGCTGAGTAAGACACTCCATCAAAAGTTTTAATATTACTTGATGAGAACTGAGGGCCGTAATAGCAGCCTGTAGTTGTTTTATATTGAGGTCTGCACATTTTTCTATAGCTTATAATTTTGCAGGGATAATTAATATATCGCACATTTGCTGCAGCAGCAGTGTCGTAATAAAAAATAAAAATAAAATAAAAAACAACAAAATTATCCAATCATACTATCTATGCATCATGCTAGACGGTATGCACCGGATCGAGAATACCCCTATTGATTTCCTTATGTATGTTCGAAAAAGTTTCAAATCGAAATCATCGTAGTGAAAACTAGCGCAGCTACATAATTCCTAATACAAAACAAAATTCTTATGAACACGATTTTCAACATAAACCTGATTATTTTCTAAAATTTCTGGCACACCTAAAATGCATTCCCGGCACATAGGCAAGTTCCCAGCTATATCCGACAATAGTTCGGAGAACTATCGTATTTTTATCACCAATTTTTTTCTTTCTGTACCCGAATAAAAGATTAAGGAGATACTTGATGGCTAATGCTGAGGAAATTAAATTGAAACTAAGAATACATACATACATACATATGTGCGCAAATCTTTATTTAGTTGCATATGTACATATGTACATATATATGTATAAGGCCGTTAAAAAGAACAAATTAATTTACGTACAAGCCAACGCGCGAAAACCACAATGAAATTAATAAAACAAAAAACAAACGGAAAATTTCATTTAAAATTAGAAATAGAGTTCCACTTTCACTTGTCGCACAGCAAAGCTGACTGACTGGCTGGTGTAGACAAGCAGCCAAGCAGCCAAGCAAACAAGGCGGTGGGCCGGTGGTGGCCACTGTTCGGCAATGCTGGCGGTATAGAAAACGTTAGCAGCGCATAGCTGTTGCAAATACTACATATCATGCACGCACGCACGCACGCACGCACGCATGCATACATGCAACCAGTGTGGTGACGCAGGCGGGTAAGCTAAGCATTCATGCGCAGACTAACCATAGCCACAAACAGAGCCATTGGCGCAGGCAGGCAAATGTCGAAACCCCAAAAATGAAACCACACCAATAGCGCCGAAGCAGTACAATCAGAAATGTGATTTAGCAACGCAATGCTTCAACGCCTTGAGCAACTTGTCAACTTGTGCTACAACGCGATCGACCACCAGCCAGTCAGTCAACCAACCAACCAACAAGCCAAGTCATTCAGATGGACTGTTAAGCAGCAAGTTTTCCCTTAGCTTGTGCACGATTGTATGTATGTACGCTTGTCTAAAGATAGCTGGGACTCGCTAAGTTTTACAGCAAGCAGCAGCCACATTAACTAACAGACGTATAGAACCAATATACATATGTATATGTATGTATGTATGTATGGATGTGGAGTGGTGCCTCGGAGACAACCAGGCAGACACTTGGCACTTTTGTCACCCAAAGTAAAAATTACTTAAAAAAGTTGTATAATGCAAAAATAATCATTAGCACATTGCAGCTAGCAACATAAACACATTTACAAATGCAAAAACAATAACAACAAGAAGAGCAGAAAAAGCAAAATAATACATACATATCAACCAACATCTCATAGGCCTTGCAAGGCGAATGCGTCATCTCGGTCGGCTGCCACAGCCCCATCAGCAACAGCACCAGCAGAGCAGCGTTAGTAGCAACAAAAAGTGCGGAACATATTGCAAACACTGGCGTTGTCATTATCAGCGCATTGGCATTGCTCATCATTGCAATTTGCAATGTATACTTTTGCACTGTTGCCGTTCATAGTCGTCATCTTCGTGCCTTTGATTGCACGGTCGCTTCTATATGGCAAACTCCAATTGAATATGAGTGCACACTAGGGTGGCCTAAAAACAGTAAAGTCGGAATTGTGACGCTCTCACCCCCCGGGGGTTTGTTCTATATCGGAGAAAGTATACCCCTGTTTTTTATTTTGAAATCGAAAAATATTTAGAGATCGCTCAAAGCGCTTCCATGTAAAACAACTTTCGTAGAAATGGTATAGAACTCTTGAAAATAAATATTTTTCGATCAGGAAAACTCTGTTTATCTGCAGGAGACTTTCAATAATATTACAAAATTGTTTATTTAAACATTTTTTAATATGTAATTACGATTTTTTATTGGTCGTCGCATTGCATTTTTCGGGTTTTTGTGGGGTTTTGGCGGACCTGTTTTTTATGGTTGCTGATTTGATATGATTTTTAGGAATTATACAAAAATTGGTTTATCCCCCATATAAAATACATGGAAAACTTTGGGCGCTTTGAGTGACCTGTAAATATTTTTTGATTTCATATTAAAAGAATATGGGTATATTTTTTCGGTATAGAACAATCTTAGGGGGTGAGAGCAAAAAAATTCCGACTTTACTTATTCACATGCATTTTTGCACCACCCTAGTGGACATATGTACATACACACATAGGTATACATGTACATATGTGGAGCTATCGCATTGCTCATTGCATCCTTTGCTCGCCAGCTTGTTGCGTTGCTGAGTTGCAATCTGTTGCGTTTATTCTTTGGTATATTGAATGCGAGTTTCTTTCTTCTTCTACGTCTTACGTTCGCGTGCAGATTTTAATTAGTTTTTTACATTTTACATTTTCTTCAAATTTCTTTTATTGCATTTAAGGGGTTTCCTTTCATAGAGCATAATTCACACATTGTTGTTTATGTTTAATGTTCTTAAGTTTGTATAAGCACGAATTCGATTGAAATGTCGAATTAAAACCAGGTGTCAAATGGAAACATCCTACTTGACTACTAACCGCTGAAGAGGAACCACTGAAATACAAATTATTAGACATTAAGCTACCCTGTAGCTCGTTTCTGTAACTTTTCTCTACCGATTATTTCTCTACTACAACAGGACGGCGAATTCATATCTCGATTCGCCGTGGTAGAGAATTGTCACAGATACGAGCTACTGGTTAGAAAAGGAGAGCAGAATCCACAGCTGTAAGGCCTTAGAACATAAGATCAACTATAGGTGTCATGAGATCCAACCGAAGGGGAGGGTAAAAATAGCGTTGTGGTCCTGGGAATACTCAGTACTCCGAAAACAAGTGGCAAGGCTGTTCAATAGGGTCAAGCGCACGGAATGTTTGGAGGAATATCCAGCTAGGCTAACAAATTACAGCAAAGAGCTCGGGAAAGCGAAGAGGTAGAGTTTCAGAACCTTCTTTGAAGCTATCTGAAATGCCAAAGGAACGACGGAATCAGAGCTAGCGCTTAGGCTTACTGATGACACCCACATTAAAACTAAAGTAGAGAAGGAAATTGCGCTGTTTACAACACACTTCTTGGAATCCTGGAGCTAGAGATCCGGTATATTCCCACAGAAATCAGTCAGATGGGCGCCAGGCTCGTTTGAGCGCTACAAGGCTCCAGAGGTAGATGACATCCGGCCAGTAATGCTACAGCACGGTTTCTGAGAGTCTAATGAGAAGCAGTCATGCAGATGCTTACCGTACCACAGTTGTGTGGCGGAGGGCGTGAGAAAGTCCTCAGCGTCTCCGCCTTCGAGAGACTCCTACGGTGTGGCACTCTGAACTAGTACATAGACGGTCCTAAGATATTAGACGACAAGGGACTGGAATCTTCGAACCCAGGACAAGGATTTCGGTTTCTATGGGGGAATATCCGAGCATCTGAGCAGAGACAATCATAAATTGAGAGTATCGAAATAGATCTAAGTGACAGCCGGGCGGCAATCAAGGCTCTCTTATGTAATGAAATTAAATCATTCGTTGAATGCATTATGTAGCTTAACACCCTTGGCAGGCATAATAACATACAGAAAGCGCTGGAGGCCGCCCACAGGAGAATATAGGGCAACGAGCGGCGGACTGTCTCACAAGAGAAACGGAAAGGGGGAGAGCAACGCACGGAGGGATATAAACTGGCATAGTAGGGTAGGAATAAGTCAGGCAAAGCGTTTGCTTTTTATCTATCATAAGGATCTTGCGTCTACTATGTATGTAAGTACCTGTAACTATGTACTCGACTATGACGGTCCACTTTTTCGTATCATTTCGACGGTAAAATCAGTTTTCTCTGAGCAAGTGATGAAAAGTATTGGTTTATATGGCTCAGTTCCTGTATGCTACGCATATACTTAGTATACTATGTTGTTCTTTCTCTTTAAAAATTTTCATTTTTTTTTTAGTATTGTTTGATGACAACTAAGCTGGAACTGATTTACGATCGAGTTTCGTTAGTGTTTTTTGATCTCAGCAAACGCGTGCATGCCAAAAGCAGGCAGATATGATAAATTAATCATAATATAAACTCTTTTCAATATATATTTTGTTTAGTAATAACCACTTTTGTTTGTGGGTCCGCTTTATCACTTTGGTCTGTATACATTCAATCAATTCATCGACTGGATGACATCATTAGCACGAAAAGAACCAATGGCATTTTGCTTGTGTATAGCGTATTGTTTTAAATTAAATTTCTAACAAAAAAAGTCTGATAAGCCATTGATAACATAATTTGTACTAAATGTTATTATGGTATAAGTAAGTAAGTATAAGTAAGTATAATTTCGCCATTGGATTGGAGGACGACGAAATATGAAATAACCGAATTCGAGTTACATTTATGAATTTTGTAGAGAAACTTTTAGTGGTCGATTCGGTGTATAAATACTTTACGTATGTATGTATGTATGTATATTTGTTAAATGGGTGTCAGCCTTGTCGAATGCATTTCGATGCGTAAAGCGATGAGTTGGCTCATACAATGTATTGAAACATTATATCTGCAAAGTTATGTACATATGTACATACAAACAGTTTCGTCATCAACTTAATACACCCACTTCAAAGCCTAATCTTATCAGTTGTATATGAAACCTTTTTCCATTGACATTAAATAGAATCAAAGTAATAATAACAGCATTAGGGCAGTGTTGCTGCGGCAGCGGTCTACATTCGATAGCGTTTTTTAGAGGTTATTCAGAAGGATTCTAAAGATTTAATAAGGGGCGTGACTGTCTTGTAGGTTAAAAGCACAAACAGACGGCAACGTTGATTCGCATTAAGTCCTGCAGCTAATGCTCAAAATTAATTCGGACCTGTGGCCTATTTTATAAAAGTACAGGTGCGACAATTGTCTTTTTTTCCGGAAAATTTCAGAGCTAGAATTGTCGGTGACATTGTTTTTTTTGTTTCATTGTTTGTTTGTTGGTAACTGCAACGACCGTTTTGTCACTTCTTCAATGGAATTGAAACGGTGTGGGCAAATATTTTTTGAAACAAAACACCCACCAAGCTGTCGAATTGTCGCGGACAATACGGAAAATACCTGTCGTGACAAAGTGTCACTGTCACTTTATGAAAAAGGCACGAGGCGAATTTTCGATGGCAACATTGACCAAAACGGCCAGCTGCTGTCTATTGTACAAAACGAGCGAGTGGTGAGAGCTATTGCAATACCTACGACCAGGGACCGCAACAGTTACAACTTTTATTTAAAAAAAAAATCGCTCTTTAAAAAATAATTTTTTACTTTTATTTAATTACTCTTTAAATAACCGTTATTTCTGACTTTTATTTTATAAATCGAAAATAACGATTATTTTTTAGTTTTATCTGAATAATCTGCAAATAACAGTTATTTTTGATTTTTAAATTATATGTCTTATATAACAGTTATCGAAGAATTTTATTTATAAAAGTCAGTCACTGACCTTTATTTTTTAAATCATACTTCTAAAAGTCATCTGTATTAGGCGTGGTAAACCTTTGTTTCCCAACACCTTCTTAACTGCGAAAAATGTTAATGACTTTTATACGAATGATTTAAAAAATAAAAGTCGGTGATTGATTTATATTGATGACCCTGCCTACGACTCGATCCTCGGTCCGTGCGATTACCAAAAATTTTGTATTTTTTTAGTTTATTTTATTTTCCTTTATTTTATCAGGATTTATTTTATTTCACATTATTTCGATGGCTGAGTGGAAGATCGACCTATCTCGGAAGCCAGTTCGAAAACATTCTATCTCAAAAAACTTTTCAAGAACGCCCTATTTCAGAATTCGTTTCAAAACCGCCCTATCTCAGCTGCCGATTCAAAAAACGCCCTATAACAGCATATTTTCAATACATTTTGCGTAGGGCGTTTTTGAACCGAATTTTGAGATAGGGTGTTTTTCAATAAAATTCTGAAATAGGGCGTTCTTGAAAAGTTTTTTGAGATAGAACGTTTTCGAACTGACAGCCGAGATAGGTCGATCTTCCACTCAGCCATCGATTTATTTTATTATTACATTATAAAATTTGAAGTAATAATTGAATGAATTAAAACAAAAAAAAAAAATAAATGAAAATTAATCTGGCAGTAAGACTCGAACCCATAATCTCGCGGCTCGTTATCCGCATTACTGCCGTCTGTGAGGGTACAATTTTGATCGGATCAACTGTGCCGTTAATCTGGGTTAACGCTGACATCTGTCTAAGCTTTAAGATTAGCATTGAAAAGTCACAGCGCTCCTTTTCATGAAAGCTATCAACTCAGCTTGAAACACACTGCAGTTATCTGGCAACCGGAAGCAAAATTTGAGTGAAACTACCACTTCCTACCCCGTGTTCCTGCTTGAAGCCGTCGATTTATATGACAAATAAGACCACATCTTCTTCCCATTCGTTCCTCGAGGGAATCTGTGTGGTAAAGCCATTTTGCAAACTGACTGTGAACGGACGCTTCAATTTTGCAGGACAGATGTTGTGTATTTCGAGTTAACCACTTTGCACAGCTTTTCCACCTTTTCTTCTTATACTTCGCGACATGCATAGATAGACATATTAAGCATTAGCACTTTTGTATGTTCTTCAAATGCAATCTTTATTTGTTTGTACATAGGACCATTGTGCAATCTACTACATATTTACTATGCTCCTTTTTAATATGTATGTACATATGTATGCTATTAAAACATGTTAATAACTTTATTGATGCAGTGAAAAGTTGGTGGGGGTAGATGGCCACGATTGCATTTATTGCAACACAATGCTTGCATACACACACACACACACACACATGTACGAAATATGTTCAACCCGAGCGCATACAAATGTCAACTGCAAGTGTACCTACTAAGTACTTAGTTCGCATAGTAGGAATGGTGTGGAAAAGCATAATACAATGGGATCCGTATATGTATGTAATACGTGCATCTATGTACATTAGAGCGTATCACAAAAAAAGTTCAATTTCTTCCCAGCGATTTTGAACAGTCACTATGAGAGTATTTCAGGAATAAACAATATTTTTTCGGCACACGTTGTGAATGAATTAGAAAGCGCGGGTTTGATAAACAGCACAAAGTGGCGACCTATGTATGCTAAATCTAGCGCCGGACTTATCTACCTATAATCATCTCGATAAATATGAAAAAAAAAGAAAAAAACTTTAATTTTTCATCATTATAAGCGTGTTTCAAATATTTATTCTGCTAAAAAAAAATGCAAAAAACGATGCATTATCAATGTATTTAATGCGAAAAAACCTGTACCCTATAAGCCCTGGCGTTCCCGAACACCTATAAATTTTTTCTCATTTATGGCATAGTTGTAGCATGCATAGGTAGCAAATAGAAAAACACTGTGTAAAATACAATAACAAAATACACAAAAAAATTTAGTGAGCGAAATGAGAGAAAAATATAAAGAAGTTCCAACCAGTGTTGCCACTCGAGTACATATTTAGGTACCAAAGAGTTTGCAAACTAACAAATTTTTTGATCACCAGAACATGAGATTTAATTTAATTTCATATTTTTTGCATATTTAAATTCCGGATCACGCGAAGGGTGTATTTGTGCCAATACAGATTTATATAGAGTTTCCATTAAATAAGAATTGCTCAACTCATTTGTCGCACCATTGTAGCTCTCTACCTTGCATACTTTCGCTGTCGTTATCCGTCACATTTTTAAAATCCTGGTCTCCACGTTGTTTTTGATGGTCATTATTTTCCGCTCCATTGTAGTTATCCTCGACCTGTGGACACAACCCCCGTGCTTCTGCCGACAGCGGCATGCAGGGCCTAAAATCCGCTTGCACTAAGTCCAACAACCGGGCGCCATTCCTTCAATTGCATTAGAGAATACTACTCTGCACTTATTGTTTCCATAGTCATTTTAAATTTAATGAAGTTTTATGGCTCAACGCCCATTTCTGATGAAATATCAATAGGCTTTCTCAGTTGAATAAAACACGAACAGTTTGTGTTGACTCTGCTCGGTGTTGACTTTCTGTATAATGGCGCTTGATTTTATTTTCAAAATGGATTCTCATCATGTTATCGATAAATGTATAATTGCTTAAGGTCTAGTTACACGATGCTTAAGTTCTAGTTGCATGATATATCGCAGTATATTACAATGTATTTACAATAATGTTGGGAGTATCGATACTTTTGAAAATCGAGTACTTTCTTTAAATATACATATGATGGTAACATTTCAATGTTTAGTGTAGAAATCTCACTAGGGGAGGACTTTATTCAAATTAATATATGTATTAATCCAAAAAAAATAACTTCGATTGAACGCTACTTTGAAGTACTCAGTATCGATACTTTTAAAAATCGGGTACCGATAGTACTTTTTGAGAATCGATTTCTTAGTACTTTTGGTATCGATACTGCCCAACACTAATTTACAATATATTTACATGAGTGTGCATGCCTACAAATTTAAAATATTTTCGGCCTATACATCGTGATACGGTCTAATGTACATTTATGTACATACATACATACATATATATGTACTATGCAAGTGACGGTAGGCCGCAGTAGTTGGCTTAATTGTGTAAAAATATTTCACTGATGTCTGCAACGCGATAAGAAATTACAATTGCCTGCTACCGCATTTCGTCGCTGTTGATGACACATCATTGGCATTTGGCGTATGCGAATGATGAATGTTTGAATCGCAAAGAAACAGCCGGATGAACAAATGCTTTAGTGGTTTTTAAGGTTTTTTTTTTAAATATGGCGGATGCTCTTTTTTCTGTAATTTTTCTTTATTTTCTTGTTTCGAATGCTATGCTTAGAAAAGGCAACTATTAATCGGAGTTAGGCCCATGCGGTTTTTTTGTTTTTTTTTGAATCTTTATTGCGTGAGTTACCGATATCCGATCATTTTTGATAAGTTCAATTTTATCTCTTGCATTCGATTAAACACTAAACGCGTAAATGCTTCGTAACTACGTAAACTTATTCAATTTGATATGGAAGGTTTACGCGGCTACGAGGCATTTAAGCGTTTAGCGGAATACCTATGTATTATCTTTGGTGTCGGACAAATTAATAGGCTCGCAATATTTTGAAAAGTTTTGACAATTTTTCTTTTGTTTGTTTAATGGTTATAATTTTTTTTTTT
>NW_016162393.1:22851-43399 GCF_001687245.7 Rhagoletis zephyria | reverse complement strand
CAAATTATTTCAGGTTTTAACTATCTCGGAGTAATATTAGTTAAAAACAAGTAAGAAAGTCTAAGTTCGGGCGGAGCCGAACATTAAATACCCGGCGCAAGTATTAAATATATGTTTTTTCACCCTTCCGAAACCTTCCGCTAGATGGTAAGCCGAGGTGTATCAATTTTGAGTAAATTAGCGTCCTTAAATTTCGAAATATTGCAGTTTCAAGCATTTCTTAAATTTACCGTTATATGAGAATCGGCCGTTATTTTAGTCCGATTTCAATAATTTTCAACGTTTTGCTTACACGTGGCAAGTACAATAACCATACCGAGTTTGGTACAAATTGGTAGAACGGTTACTGATATACTTATATGTGATCATAAGTGGGCGGTGCCACGCCCATTTTCCAAAATTTTACCATAAACGTATTTCTTGGTAAAGAATTGTTGCAAGCATCAATTTTGAATAAATTAAATATTATAAGCTGCGGTGTCTCATGAAGATGCGGAATCTACAAGAATATACAAATTTACATGCACTAAAATACAACTATGATTGATAAAAAGCTGAAAAGCTTGTTGAATTCTAGTCGCGTTGAAAATGCTAGTACGCAGGTAAGTTAAGTATTTCTTCTTTTCTTTTCTAGTGTTTGTTCAAATTTTGATTTTTTTACCACCTGAGTAAAACACATCGTTTCTTGGTGCTGAAACCAAATCTGGCCGCACAATTGCTCTAGTACTAGAATTTTTAGATATCCTACCCCCATATTGCCAAAAACACGGGTTTTTGCGATATTTGAGGTTATATAATGAAAACATCAAATTTTTTGGTCATTTCTACTTAGGGCATTATTTTCGTGTGTTGCGATTCGATTTTTCTTTATATGTATAGAGGCTATTCAATCGTTATGAGCGAAAACGTTTTCTGTATTGATCTATGTACATATGTATTCTTGTAAATATTGTAAATTTTTTGCTTTTGTTAAATACAAACTGCTATGAAAAAAGCATCCTTTGATTAAAAAAAATTTGGTGCTTTTAGTTTGGTAAAACGCCTTTTTTCCAAGTTTTTGGTGCTCTTTGAAAATTGAAAGTTGGCAACACTGGTGTTTTTGTTCGAAAATAGAGGTACAGAAAAGGTGAAAAACATATTTTTAATATTTGCGCCGGGTATTTAATGTTCGGCTACGCCCGAACTTAGACTTTCTTACTTGTTATTGCTATAACTTCTACCGCTTAGACTTTGTTGCTTTTTCAATCGTGGTACAAAGCCCAATAAAAATATTAAAAACAATTATGATTTTTCAGCCGAGAGAAAGGAGGGACACTAAAAATAAAACAACTCGTGGAATGTGCTCATATATGTACACAAATACTCACATACTCGTATTTGTGCACTTACGTATTATAATTTTAGTGTAATTGTACGCTTTTAATAAAAAAATGTTTATAAACACATTTTTGTTGATTTAATTTACACCCAATTGCAAACATTTTTTTTAGGTACATATACAAACGCATAATTTTATTGAGAGATATGCAATTTGACAGATTAAAATGCGTAAAAATTAACAAAAGTTATTTGCATCATATGAAAAAGTACAAAAAACGTTTGCGTGAGTAATGATTGCGGGTAGAATTCCCTACTTTGGTGTTGGTGAATTGACATTCATTCTGAATAAAGGACTATTCGGAACCCTCGTTAGATGCTTGGTTTCCTTTGGATTTGGATCCCATTCTTTTCAAGATAACTCTGCGCCATGCCATAGTCAAAGACAAGCTTACCAAGAATATTGAATCTGAATGGAGAAAGGACTTCGATATTCTATGTATACTAAAAGTGTTCCATACAAACAGGAAAACGAGGGCTCCAAAAGGTCCTAAATAATATTCGTGCATACAGAGGTGTCTGAATTTTCGTTAATGAATGCCAATTTAGTGCAGTAGAGTATGAAATTTCTCCCCAAACCATTTGGCCTGGTGGAAACTTGTATCGAAACTTCTGCTAAGATATGTATATATTTGAAGTGAAAAATTCAAAAAAATGGTGAGAGCGGTTGTAATGAGACGAATTTCATTTATTTAGGGGTGCCGAAATATGAATAAATACCAAAAGATTTGTAAAAGTGCACTTGTTCATAAGGGTATTATAATTTGTTTCACATAACGGTTGTTTGTAACAGCCAAAACGAATCGAGATATATAGATATAGACAAATGCATACATAAATGCTCAGAATTAAAAGATAAGGTGATTAAGCCATGTTCGTCTATCCGTCCGTCCGTCGGTTCGTGTACACGATAACTCGAGCAAAATTTGCACAACCTTTAGCCAAAAAATCAAGCTTTAAGTATAGAATTATATTAGCAGAAAATATATTCATAAAATTAAAAATCCTAATGGTTGAAAATAAAACCATTAAGAAAAAAATGTTCTAATTATTTAAAATGGTAATGTTTTTCATGATAATCATTATAATTGGAATGTAATTCAAAATATTGTTATTGTAATTTTTATAATTAATGCGACTCAAGTAGGTTTTATCTCATGATTTCAAAGAGAAATTTGAACAAGCAGTTTTTAAGTAAAAAACGAAACGGACTTCAATTCTCATATAAAAATGTAAGAGTACCGTTAATTTTTTCATTATCCAATAATCGGATCTAAACCAGATTAGTATGCGAAAATAATTATCAAAATCGGTTGACGTGGTCCAAAGTTATGCGGTAACATATGTACATAAATATATACCGACAAATTGATAACCTCCTCCTTTTTTTGAAGTCGATTAAAAATAAAGAAAAGTTTCACATTGGCACTTAGGGGTTTTATATATCCAGCTTGAAATAGGCATCAAAAAAATAGTAACCAACCTTTTTAAATGGAATGCAGTTTGTTTGATTCTCATCACTTCCATCCGAGGCATATCAAACAGGTAGTAGCATGATAAAAATATAGTAAGGTAGAACCGTTCTCTCAATTTGTCGGCCATGATTTTTTTTTTGAAGTTTGCCAACATTTTAAAATCATATAAAAGTGAAAATAAAAAATTGAAATTGTTCGAAATTGTTGTTGCTTGAGATTGAAAATGAAAATGTGTGTGTGAGTTTGTGAGTAAATTTAAAAATTAAATTGTTTGGAAACATCAAGAATTTTAAAAGTGACTCTCAGCGGTTCTATCTTACTATATTTTTATCATGGGTAGTAGCATTTGAGCAAAAACAACATTTGCGTGTATTTTGTTGTTGCTTCTGGTATCGAAAATGTCAAAAACTGTTATGAGTTTTTCTTCTATACCAAAGCGTGTCAATACAAACACAAAATAAAAAATAAAAAATTTAAATTGGGAGTACTCACCGAGCAATCGTACGATGCTCCCAAGTTCTACTGGGTCGGAATAAATAAAAATTGTTGCAACTTTCTTTCTTAGGAAATTTGTTTGCTTCTCGAAGCATTGATACATCCTTTGAAAGGCCCCGTAATCAGCGGTATTGCTGCTAAGTTGGACGAAATGATCCAAAAGCTGCTATTCCATAGCTTGATTTGATTTGTTGTTGCACTGTTCAGGACCAAAAGAGATATCCAGACACTCTCTTGGCGACATCGGTAAAAAATTTCTATACAGACGGCTCAAAGACCAAGCTGGATGGAATCTAGCCAGTAACTTCGGGTAGTTTAATGCTTTAGCTAATCGTTCAGTCGTACCGGATCCAATTTTAGTGACAAGCATAGAAGGAAACAGTTGGGTACATCAAATATTTCTTTAAAAAAACTCATTGAAGCCGCTGATGTGGGATGGATATATATAAAACGACCAAGTGTTTCCTGAAAGAAGAGCCTGTCAGTGTGGTAGAAAAATTCCTTCTCAGACAGAGAAGGAGTGACCTACGAGCCCTGAGTGGATTGATTACGGTTTACAATCCATGGGGTCGATATATGGTTACATATGGTTATGCAGGCATAATCCATGGAGCACTTGGCCGCTGCCGCTATCCGGCCACCGCCAGACTTAGATGGTGCATTTTTTCCCACTCAGTACATGGAATTTTCTTTTGTTTTTCATGCCATCCACAATTCCATTCTAAAAAAGTATTTCCACACACTATTTAACTAAAATCAATAAAAGAACATTTTGAGTAAATACAAAGATGAATGAAAGCGAAAGATACCAAATCAATGAAATTTGATAGGCAATAAAACGTGAGAACATTTACTTAATTTTTCTGTAGGTCGTTTACTCAAGCGAGCAATCATTGTCAATGGATTTTATTGGTTATCATTCCGATTTTATTTCATTAATAGGAGCATGTATGTACACATATTTACATAAACATTGTAAATAGAAAGGGCAATGCAAAAAGAGTGATGCTTTGGCAGGTGTATGCCGTTGCAAAAATTAAATAAACAAAGTGCTTATATATTAATATAATGCCATGACTGCACTGAACAGTGACCGATGACATTTACATACATATCTATGTCGATAATATGATGACAAGTCTGCCAATCATAATTCATTGACAGCACATTAAATGGCGTGCGATTGATATGTAAAGATGCGTGCTTAATTGACCGTAATTAAACAGAGCGACGCATTACATTTATGCGACCTTAATACATACATACGTATGTAATTATTTTCGTATTCATATGCACGTTCATGTTTTTATTATCTTCTGTATATCATAACCTTAATTTTATTTACTTTTAATGCGCCCCACAGTGGTCGAAGAAGCCGTGTTTTTTACACGAAAAATTAGAAGCACCGCTACGATTGTAACAAAACTGCAGGATCGTAGTGTTGTTGCAATGCTAAATCCGAATATGTCATAAAATTTAGAATTTGACAGTTGACAGCAGTCAAATCAACTGCCAATTTCTCTAAAAATAAGAAAATCTTAAGAAAAAAACCCAGCGATTAGGTTTTTAGACATGCTGATCAAAGATTTTATGTAAAAAAAAAATGGGGAGCTGACAGTAATCAAATGAACTGTTAATTAATTTTTTTATTAAGAAATTATATTTTGAGATGCTGAAAAATTTCCCAAGAATCAAACCTACCAGGTTTTAAAGCTCAGTGATATCGAGCTCACATTCAACATTTTTCATCTGTCAGTCATAGTTGAGTAACACAATATAATTGTTTACCAAAATTAATGATTTCTTGTATTTGAGAGAACATACATATTTAAAATGAATTTATTATCAAATTACGAAATAATACCAGTAAACATATTCATAAATGGGGGATAGTTGAGGCGCTCTACTATACATATGATCACCCCAAAAATTTGACCCAGGCCGCAATAGGTTTTTTAAGATTTTTTTATTTTATACAAAATTCGGCATATCCAAATATTCAGTTCCCTACATTTTAAATAAAGTTTTTAGGTTTTATTTTTTGGAAATTGCAGACGTCATACTGGTTTTTGCATTCATCATTTTTAAAAACTAGTTTGAAATTTAATGAAAATTTAATAATTGTTTTTAAATCCTTGGACGCCATATTGGATTCGTTATTTTAGATTTTTTGAAAATTGGCTTCAGGTTTGTTAAAATACATCTTATAAATTATATGGTGCAAAATATATAGTATAAATTACTTTGATCCTTAATGTTTAAATACACTTTATGTTATTTGGAACAACTGCTAAAGTTGGTCTAGTGAAATAAAAATGGCCGCCGCTTTGTTTGGCGCCAGCATGCGTGGCGTTGCATTACTTTTTGTTAGCGGAATGAAGATCTTGGCCCTAATCATTAGTTGTACCTTAAAAAAAAAAAAACTATTTCTTTGAAAATAAGTCCTGTTATATAGTTATTGATATTTTATATATTGATAATTTAGCAACAAATTTTTATTATGTAATATTTCATATGAAACCATCATTTTCCATTTTTAAGAAGTAACACCAAAACAGCAATTAATGTTATGATTAAAAGTTTCCATAAAATAATTGTTAAACAAGTAATTGTTAGCAAAAAAACCGACTTAAAAAAAAAAAATATATATATATACTTCATGATCCAATGATCGGATCTAAACCAGATTAGTATGAGAAACTACCTTTCCGATGCAAAAATTATCGAAATCGGTTGACGTGGTCCAAAGTTATGCGGTAACATACATAAAAAAAAATATTCCTCCTTTTTTGGAAGTCGGTTAAAAAGCTATCAACACATAACTGTTAGAACAAGCCGCGATCAAATTTGTTGAATTAAACGGATTTAACGGATGCCGCTGCAGATTTTATTGAAAATACTAATCAGTTATGAATTTGTTGGACATTTCTGAATAAGAGTAGCTTAATTTTAATCTATCACAGTTTTTTAATATGCCTTTTTCGCGTAAAACATTGCCTCTATGCCCATTATGTGCCTGTTAATAATATAGTAATGCTTATGGCCAATCTTTTTGAACTTTAATATGTGTACATTAGGGTGGTCCAAAAATGCATGTGAAAAAGTAAAATCGGAATTCTTATGCTCTCACTCCCTAGGATTGTTCTATGCCGAAAAAAATATACCCTTGTTTTCTTTTGTTTTGAAATCCAAAAATATATAGAGGTCGCTCAAAGCGCCAAAAGTTTTCCATGTATTTTATATGGGGAAAAAACAAAAATTTCGTAGAAATGGTATAGAATAGTTAAAAATCTATAGTTTTCTACTAGAAAACTTTGTTTATCTGCAGGAGATTGCCAGTAATATTAACCAATTGTTTATTTAACCATTTTTTCATGGCAACTATAATTTATAGGTCCGCTAAAAAACTACAAAAACCCCGAAAAATGCAATGGAGCGATCAATAAAAAAAATATTAAAAAATGGTTAAATAAGTAATTGGGTATTATTATTGGAAGTCTCCTCAAGAGAACCATTCTCTTCTCCTATCTCCTATATTGACTTTCAATAATTCTATACCATTTCTACGAAAAATTTTATTTTTCCTATATAAAAATACATGGAAAATTTTGAGCGCTTTGAGCAACCTCTGAATATTTTTTGATTTCAAAATAAAAAGATAGGAGTATACTTTTTTTCGATATAGAACAATCCTAGGGGATGAGAGCATTACAATTCCGATTTTAACGTTTCTGGACCACCCTGGTGTACATACATATATGGTCTAACGCGACTGCCGTTCTAAGGAGGAACAAATTAGCACGCTGGTAACATATTGCGGTTATCGAATAGTAGTATATGAACGAATATTAGTCGATTACACGGTGCTACAAAAAAAAAGTTATGAAATACACCCGAAACAATACCTAGTGTAGGTTGTAAAAATGGTCGAGTACAACAAAAAAATAGGTTCCGTATAGTTGCTGAACACTCCACGTTTATTTTATTTAAAAACAACCGTTATGTTCGTACTTGATGCACTTATCTAAATGAATATTGAGGTTCCTTTCTCTGTTTAACTTCGAAAGCTACTGAAGAAATTTGGTTTTAGGGTTTTCTGTAAATTTACTATTAATTTTGCTGGCGGACATCGTAATTCGCATAAAGGAGTCAATATTTGCGACAAACAAAATTCAAAAGTGTATGAAAAAATATATCAAATTTCGACAACTGACCGATACTAGTTTAAATAATTTCATCTCCAAAATAGATATGGTACTTAGCTATTGATTTGAAATATATAATAATTTTTAGTAAGAATTCCTCTTTACAAACAAATGAGCACAGTTTTGAAATTTTTTTCTTTCACTTTATTTTGTAAATTCCTTATAACTAGTATTTTCTTTAAAAGTAGTACAAATGTTTATTTATAGTACAAATGAATTTAATACACTCTGGGTAATGCTGAGAAGTAGTAAAGAGGGGTAAAGAACAGAATATGTATGTATACTTAAATTTATATATGTAAATATGTAAGAATGTAAATGTCTGCTACTGTTTGCGTTAAATTAAAAACTTGAAGTATACTGTAAAACGTACAAAAAAATATGGAAAATATGTATGTGCAGTTGTAGTTTGGCGCTACATTTACGTATGCACATATGTATATGCTAGCGTTTGGGTTTTATTATGTACATATCGATGGTCCTGTGCAATAACGACATAATTCAAAAGTCTAAAAATAGAAACCCTTACTACTGTTAAGTGGCTCATTTCTCTAATCCTTATCGAATCCATGTATAATCCTTAGTACTTACTTTAGCAATCCTTCCTACTTACTTAAGTAAAGAGTGGAAATGGATTAGACAAGGATTAGAGACCAGAGCCACTTAACAGTAGTTAACAGTTTTTATTTATTGAATTTTGTATTGTGTCTTTATTGCAGAGGACCTTCGATATGTATGTATTGGGTTATATGAAAATTCACCGCGGTTTAGTCATTATTAGCTAAAACCGTATGCCATTTTTCGGGTAGCTTCATAATATCATCGTTGTAGAACTTCTGTGTGGTTTATCGCCGAAAAACTTGGCAAAGTGATTTCTAGCGGCTCTTCGTTAGGCCAATTTTTTACAATGAGGTGTCATGCTGAAACGAACTCCTTTTCTATTGGCGAATTCTTTATGTTCTTGCTTGATTGCTTCGTTTTAACGGTCGACTTCTGCACAGCGCAAGACCGCATTGATCGTTTCATGTCGTTTTAGCAGTTTTTAATGGACAATTTCCTTCCAATACCACCAAACACTTAACGCCTTCTTTATCGTCAATAAAGACTTTGAAGTCGTGATCGCTTGCGTTCCTTATGCTCGTAGTCACTCCATTTTTCATCGCCCGTAATAATTCGCTTTAAAAATGGTTTGATTTCCTTGCGTTTCAACGGTGTTTTACTGGTTGTAGCTCGGTCAATAAATTTTCTTTTGCGTTAATTTATATGTCACCCAAACATAGAGCTGATTTGATTAGCCTGCTATTTTTACGTGATTCCAAGTTGTCATATGGTTGATTATGTAGGGCCCCGCTATATCCTGTCAGCTTACATGTTGGTCTTACACAACCATTTACATTATTTCATCGACTTTTCCAGTAACTGGCCGGCTAGAGCGAAGAGCATGTTTGAATCAGGAAAACCACTCCATTTTCAAATAAATATAACTTTTTGGGTGTTCGACAAATTACAAATTTATATTCACTAAAAATGTAGCCTGAAATGTCACTTTTCAAACGCACCTCAGATTGACGCAATTGGATTAGTGTTGTCAGATGTATGGGTATCAACACGATATAGTGTCAAAAATCCGCAGATACTGTTCATATGACCCTATATATGTATATGTATGTATGTAGGCCTGGAGTAGTTCACAAGCGAACAAATATGCATAGATGTGAATGTAAATATACTATGTTTAGATGTACAAGTGTGTGTATGTATAATAAGTATTAACTAGGACAAAATAATATTTTTTTTTAAATATTGTGTTTAAACACAAACACAAATTATGTTTAACAAACATGTATTAAATAAATTAAGCTTAATATCGAGGACTCAAACAACGGTACTGCTATTTTCTCTCCGGCATCTCAATCAAGCTATGCCACTTTTCCACAGAAATACAATCGTCTTTAAAAAGGCTATGATCGGGTATTTATGTCCCTGCCTGCATGGCAAATTTACGACTGGAATCAGTACAGTGTAAGTGCAATAGCATTTATATATGTAGCTACATATGTATGTAAATAATTATGCGCTAAACAATCTATGTATGCAAGTTGTGTGTATTTATGAACTATGTATTTAGAAACTAGAGTTGGTTTAATGTACGTTTGTGTGTTTGTGTGTGCTTGTAATTATCAGTGCGAAGCTTGGTGGCCATAGGTTTCCCGAAATCGCTTCTGTATTAACTGGTATGCGTTGTAAACCCTAGAAATGATTTCAAAAAAAGAAAAAAGCTGTGGGTTAGGCAAAAGCGTTAAGCCAGTAAATATGGTTTGAAAAGGAGTGGAAGGGCGTGGTGGCGATAGATGCGCACGCCGCAGCATTGTTGCTTTCATCAGAATTTAAGAAATCAAGTAATTTAAATTTTTATGGAAAATTCGTCATTAACACATACTTCTCTTTCGCTGCCCTGAAGGACTTCTTGCGTGGCTTCTTGTCGACCGTATCGGTGCCGACTTCTGTGTTGGGCAGGTCATTTGGCGAAATCATAGTTAAGTTATCTAGAAAAATAAATGTATTTAATAATAAATAACGGGTTTTTGTACTATTTTGTGTGTCACTTACCTGGATGGCAGAAGAATGCAATGGAATGACGGCCACGCGTGCGTATATGTGGCTGTTCTGGTATCACAACACGATGTTGCTGCAATGAAAAAAAGAAAGTCATAAGTTGCAGATTTTTAAGTACGGCAAATAACCCATAAATTATAGTCTTATTTTAGAACTGCGTACTATAAAAATTACACCATGGATATGAGTATGCTATATCTCAAAAAATAAAGCTAATACTTAAGGCAAAAGAATCAGGATACCAAATACATATCTACAAAACAGCTGCTTGACCTTTTAGAAAAACTTGTTAAATATGTGTTATTATTAAATTGTTCTCTGAACTATTTATGTAGCCTTAGACCAATTAGCTGAGGCAATTAAACTTTGAATTGCGGCATTCAGTTTGGCGTTCACACACACGTCAGCAGCCCAATTATCGATACGAATTTAGCTGCTGAATTACCTACAGTGATGGAAAAGTTGGTACAATCGTACCTTTATTTAGTTTGAAAGTACATTCGGTACAACACACACAATTTTAGATACGTTTGGAACGTAGACAAATAACTTCTCAGATATCAGTTCTTATTTTTATTGACATTTCAATGCGTTTGCTGGTGGGGCCAACTGATCTAATAGCTTCTCTCCTTCGTGAAGGGGCATACAAATAATACAGAAGGGTGGTCAAAGTTACGCAACTGTAGTTGATTTCGCCAGATAGATGGAAAATATTTCTTTTTAAAATGTCAGATCAAAGAACTGTGAGGAAAGTGATTCACCTTTCTACAACATAGTTTTGGCTCGCGCTGCTCGAAGAGATTCTTTACATAGCCAAAATTTGTTGAATGTGAGTACAGAAGTTAATATGGTATCAATGGGAATTGTTATCCTCCTATTTCTCTTTATATAGAAATGCATATATACTTTCCAGGTACATCTATCTACTTTTAGGTAAAGTTTTCATTAAATTAGGTACAATTTTATAATTCAGCTATAAAAGAGGACCAAAAACAAACAGCTGATTGCTCTTTGTTTAATAAACATACCTCCAAGTCAAAATTAAACATACCTAGCAGGGTTGCATAGAGAATCTGACACTAATTAATTGCCAATTAATTATTAATTATTTGTTCGCAATTAGTAATTTGAATTTTTTTATGATAAATCGGGTAACAATTAAGGTTTAAATTGGTGAAAAGGAGCTTAATTGCCAATAAGGTGCCTGTTTGAACATAGTCTTAAAACGCCTTCACCATAATCCAATAGCTTTCAGCTGATCCCAGCACAACCAGATTTGGGTTACCGAAAAGAAAGGCCGTTCAATCACAGTGGCCTTATAATTAGACTACCACATGCCCACCGTCAAGTTATATTATGCCAAAGGTTTGAACTAACCACAAATCCCATACAAAATAGTCAAGCTGCAGTAACTGGATTCGCGGAGAAACCCAAATCAAGAAGGCCGTGGATATCCTTTACAGATGGATCAAAGACAAAACGCGACGTAAGTGCTGGGATTTTTGTCTCAATTTTCGGCTAATCTTTCGCTTGTCGCACTACGCAATCGTTTTCTATGCGGAAGCGTTTGTAATAAAGTAGGATATTTGAGCAAAAAGTAGAAACATAACATATGGATATTAAACTTTGGGCATAGTTTGGTTGAGGTACTTAAATGGCTGCTCCTCTGAGTTTTACAAAAACGTTAATCATTCTTGTTTTCAAGGTGGTGGCTATTCCACAGACTCTAGCAACCCCAACCGCAGACAGTAATAGGTCAACCAAAATAACTATATTCCTCTCAACCCACAATTTGGTAATTATAACCCAATAATGTAACTATGTATAAGCAAATCATGTGTTGAGAAAAACATATTTAGTTGACGCAACTAAACTCTTTTCTCAGTGTAGTGCAAGATATTTTGCACCAAACAGCGATAAGCCAATTATACAAAATAAAACACTTCATTAAAAATTAAAAATTTAACCTGCAGACCTAAGATATACCAAAACCATTCTCCATCGGTTGAGCCTCATATCATTTACCAATGCAATTACATATGTACAAAGATTTTAATAATTATACATGCATATATGAACATATGTGTGTATGCTGTATACCAATGTATTTTCTCAGTTCTTGTCATATACATACAAGTCGTCATAAAAAATCTGAGTTGGTGGAAATATTAAAACGCAAGTGTAAGAAAACCAAATTAAAAAGGCAGGTAGAAGGAAGGTAAAGAGAAATGAGTCATACGTACATACATACATATGTATGTATATGTATTTTGAAAAATGTGATATTAATAAATATCTTTAAATTTTCTCTACCACTCACCAATGCTGGATAACGTCCTTTCGTCCATATCGACAAGATTTCACCGCAGTTTATCAATATAGCACCGGGCAAATGGCCAACACGCTGCCATTTTTCACTACCCGGCATTTTCACCTCAAGTCCACCCTCCGAGTCCTGGGCCAACAATGTAAATGTACCATAATCTGTGTGTGCACCACAGCGTATCATTTCACCGTTGGGCAACTGACGTTCAGTGGTGTCCTTGCTTTCATCTTTGCCATCCAATTCGTTGATTTCATCACGCGGATTCGTTTCTGGCCGGAAATCGGGTTTATCCGACAAACAACGTTGATAACTGTAGATACAACTGCCCTTAATAAAGTCATTCTTCTCATCCGTATCCTCAATGATGGGCGGATAGTAGAGCAGACGTAGTGTGGACTCGTTGTCATGATCACCGGACAGCATGTGTGAGTGTTTCTCGAGGAAGAACGATTGTGGTATGTCGAGCGAGACGGCAAGTGACTGCAGAATGAAGCGGGAGAGTGCTTTGAAATCCCGTGCCAAGGATGAAATGTGTTCCGCGAAGCCAGGTAATGGTTCTTCGGGTAAATTTTTCGCATTTAATGTGCAAATATTGAAAGCATGGCGGAGTTCAGGAGTTTTGCCATTGAAACGCTCTACGCCTGGGCGCACGTAGCCGTGATTATCATCACCAGTGCGTAGGTAATGCTCCTTCACATCGCCAGGTAGGTCAACAAAATCATCGAGATGATCCCAAGCGGTTTTTAACTGAAATTATAGCAGTGTGGTTCAGATATTTAAGTGGCGGATACGCAAGGTGCAATGCTAAAGGCAAATTAATTATCATACCTTTTCATCGGAAATGCCATGATTTACAAGCAAGCATAGTCCCTTCTCGGACATACATTTTTGTAATTGATGGCCGACTCGATTCACAACTGAACGCACTGGCGCCTCTTCGGTTCCTATGGATGAGATAGAAGCGAAATTATATATGAAGTATAGTTTATCAAACTTTATCGAGTCTACTAAGTATTTAAAAATTACTTGAATGAAACCCATAAAATTGACAATTAATGAATTATTTAGCAGTTTGAAAATGTTTTAAGGTTTTAAGCAAAAAAGCAACAGTGAATTTTATTCGCAATTTTTTCAGCGGCAATTAGCGCCAATGACAATATGCATTTACTATATGTATGTATTTATGTACATAGCGGTGTGATGAAAGTTGAAAAAGTTGATAATTATTTGATTTTGCATCGAATTAACTGCAGAATCAGCGTTCTTATACACATATATAATTAAATAAAGGTAATAGCTGCTGTCACACTTTAATTTATTTAATTTTAATTGCTATGAGCCCTTAACCGCTTCCGCGTGACTTAAATATTATTAAGCATTATCCCACAATGTAAATAAATACATATGTATGTATGTAGACTTCGAAAGCCGATGGATAAATACAATTTAATATACATTTCATATTTAAAACCACTCCAAAGAGTAATTAAATTTTTTCGGTAGGTTTACAAGCTTTAATTTAGCTTGTAATATTTAATGTACATGTGCACATTAGGGTGGTCCAACCCCTAAGATTGTTATATGTGTACCACAAAAATACCACATTTTTTTATCAAAAAAATATTTAGGGTCGCTCAAAGCACTCAAAATTTTCAATATTTCAATATTTTTAGATCGGAAAACTCTGTTTCTCATCAGGAGATTCCCCATAACAATACAAAATTATTTATTTAACCATTTTTTTATAGTAACTATATTTTATAGGTCCGCCAAAACCCCCTGAAAATGTAATTTGGGGATGAATAAAAAATCTTTAGTAATAAAAAACCAGAGTTTTCCCGATCGTAAGATATTGATTTTCAAGAATTGTATACCATTTCAATGAAAAGTGTTTTTTATACATATAAAATATATGGAAAACTGTGAGCGATCTCAAAATAAAAAATAGGGGTATATTTTTTTCCGATATGGAATAATCCTGGGGGGTGAGAGCGTTAAAATTCCGGCTTTACTTTTTTTTGGACCACCTTAGTGTACGTAAGCCTGAAACTTTTTCTCTAATACAGTCTGTATCAAAGGAGAGTGACCTTGTTTACTGAGAATTTTAGTACGGTTGCCACTTGTTACAAAAATTACTACATTCAGTCCTAATAAGCGTGGGCATCGGTTCTGCGCCATCATCTGTCAAATGAAAATACTTAGCCGCTTGATGTGTAAAAATGTATTATTTTATTGAGTAGGGTTGCCACCTCCTGCGTATATGTACTCATGTACTTATGTACTTATATACACATTCAGCGGTTGGCGAAGCCTCGCGCAAACGAGGCCGGCTAATAAAATATGGGAAAAGTGTGCTCGTTTGGCATTATATTTTTGTTAATAAGAAAAATATTGTATTATATTATCAAAAAAGAAAAATGCATTTGCTTTAAAAGCAAACTCGAAAGATATGAGTAAAGTTACTCAGAGTTCAATAAATTAGTTATGAGTTTTTGATTAATCAGGATAATGATTAATAAAACAATTATTTAATCGATTAAGCGCACATCCCTAACATACATATATATCGTCGTTTAAAGTAATAAAATCGCTTATCAAAATAAGACGAAACCTCGTATGTGAAGTTTACCCAATTGTGCAGAATAGAGTAAAACTTATTTCAAAATGGTTATCTTTTTTATACCTAATTATCTCTACCTTTTATATCTACATTTCGATATTTGGGTATGAATGAAAAAGGCTTGTGAGCAAATCCGGTGAGCAAATCTCATTTTTGGCACAATGTCCGTTTTGCGACGATATATATATAAATACATACATACATATGTGCTTTGACCACGCGAGAATAAAATTTTTCTGTTACGGAAGGAAAACTTTGTCATTTAACTCCCTCTGCAAAGTTATAAAAGTTATTCACACCAACTCGTCGGCGTGAAAGACCGATCTATCTCGGCTACCGGTTCGAAAGAAGCACAAAATAGAAGTACGTTGTACAACATGCCCATTAAGGTTGCGACGAGTTGTTTTTTTTTTTTGTTACACGTGTCTACTTTTTTATTGATCGGTGATCACTCTTATGCCGATTTGGTTTCTACCGAAAAATGCAACCTTCTCTTTGCCCTTTAAGCACAAACACTGTGAAGAGGGCGAGGAAAAGACAACGTTTTTTGTAGAAAGGTAATCGCCATTAGAAAATTGATAAGGCAATTGTATCCATTGGGCGATCATACAATAAATGAAATCAATAATCACACAACGTGCGACCAACCAAGTTGACATTTTCAAGTAATTGCTGATTTCAATTGATATAAATGGATAGATAATAATAACGAAGTGCATTTGAATTTGAATAAATAGCTTGGATGGCACGCCGAGAATAGAAATATAATATATGAGTAAATTTATGTGTACATTTAATGATTCACAGACCATTAAAAGGTGGCAAATATTCTTGCATTTTATGTAGAAAATATTTACATATACACACATTAGGGTGGTTCTTAAAAAATCAAATTACCAATTTTTTTCAGTCTTACCCACCACCCACACCAGATTTTTTCAAAGCGCAGATATACGTAATTGATTCAAAAAATTATTTTAAAAATTTACATGCTTATTAACAATACGGCCTTAGATAAGATAGAAAATTCTGTAAAATTGAAAACAATTAAATTTTTGGCCAACAAAAGCCATTAGACATTGAAAATTTCCTTTTGGAACTTTATCCTTGAATATACTCGAAAATTTCGAATAGTTATTTTTGCTAAATAAATATATATTAAGGACTAACATGTTCGCTAAAATATCCTTGAATTTTATCCTTCTAACTTTATTATTTTAAATAGCGGCTGGCCTTGTGCATCAAGAAATTTAATTCATTTCAATCATCTAGGATCGAACGGGACTAGCATTTGACACCTACGCCTTAATACATCAACTGTACATCTACATATATATTTGCTATATCTGAGAACTGTCGTCTGTTAAAGTGCAGTAGTTTACGCTAAAGTCAATGAGAGCGCGTCGCCGTTTCCTCTGATAGCCCGACGGCCACTATAGCTCTGGGGTGCTTAACCACAAATTCGAAGCTGATAAAGGAGTGCAAAACTATTTTGAACGGAACTACTAGTCAGTTCAAATCAGCTTTAGCTTGGGTCCCTCAATCATCGTAATATTGCCGCAAATGAGGCTGCCGATGAATCAGCTAGGGACGGTTTCACATTGGCCTCAATCGAACGCGAGATCTCGCCCTCAATCGGATTTTATACGGGGAATCAGGTCATAGGTGTCGCATGCCGAATAGTTAGCCAAGCGTATGTAGCACCTTCTGAGAGTTAAAGAGCGCTCACCCACTGCCGACCACGTATAAAATACAATTGCTTTTAAATAAAATCATCTCCTCCCAACGCACAGTGTTTCGATTATAGTTGCAAAACTAGAGCACATGTCAAGTTTCAGTGAAATCGGTGCTTATGTACTATTATTTCCACCTGCCTCCATATAGTCGAAACACTGTCCAACGTTTCGAACGTTCTCCGCATACGAAAATTAAAATTAATTTTAGTTTTTTTCTCTGCGTTTCCGGATACGGAAAATTGTACGAGACCGCAGTTTTGGCAAAATTTACGTTTCTCTGCTATATGGGAGAAACCCCAGTTTCTTACTGGTTATTGACCGGTTAACAACCATGCTAGAAGCATCTCTTTACGCTTTTGCATGACATAAATACGTTAACTATGGTTTCAATAGCAATTTAAGTAAAAAATTATTATTTTTCCCTTCTATTTTATTTATTTTTCACTTAAATTGCTTTCGTGAAACTGGCTGTAAGAGCTTTGTTAATGCTTGCCTAACCGAGACCGCTACATGAAAAAATCTTCCATAATTCAGAGGGTGAACTGTCACTGAAACTGGATTCCACCTAGTAGTAGTACGTACTACTAGCCTGTCTGTCATATCTGTGACCTGAAAATATGGGCAAAGATATGTGTCTTTCCAACTCTCCGTATGGATTGATAAAACTTTGATTGCATTTTCCCACAAAATTGAAATTTTGAAATACTTTTCAATACAGTAAATAATTCCTATAAAATGTTTTTATTATTTCCGCACGGAGTTCACTATGGCGGTCAAGTTAACGGGTGCGCCACCCACATATATGTAGTATTGTTACAGGCCATGACAATTCTAACAATGCATCGGAAAACAACCAAACAATCGATTACCGCCAACTTTCGAAGTAATCAATGACGATTTTATATTGTTAAGCGCTACCAGTGGATGTTTGTTTGTTTGTAGTTTTTGTGTGTGCAGTTGAAGAGCTTAAAGCATTTACAATTGTTGTTAGCACACAATAAAATTTGGCTTTTGAGTTGTTTTCCATATACGTATCTACTAAACTGAAGTGTGGCTGCCGTCGACAGTATTAGAGGGGACTTACTAATGTATGTATAAGTACATATACATGTGTACATATATATATTTGCTAAAAATTATCAAGAATTCGCCATCGACTACAAAAAAGTGATAAGTTTTAAAGTGGCGAAAGTCAACCTAATTGAACAAGTTCTAAAATTCGATAAAAATCAGTTTAAAAATGTTTAAAGAGCAACTTCAAATGAAAACACAAAAATTATTTCGATGTGTAAATGCAACAGGAAAAATACGTTAATCATCACGTTAAAAAACAACTATGGCACTTGTCAATTTGACATTTTGTGTCATGGCTTGTGCTGAAGTTTAAAACTTAAAAACATATTTATTTAAATAAAACTCAGGCGCCACTTAAGTGAATTTCATATGCTTTGCAACAATTAGCCCTACAGAATCAGCCCCATTTACATATGTATGCACATGTGCAGCAAAATAACCAAAAAAATGTTGCATGTGAACAAAACTCTACACAATTGTCATTTCAGTTTTTTTTTTGTTTTTTTTTTTTTTTTGAAATGCATTATATAAAAGCTAAAGAGTTCTGTGCATATTTCTTCTTAAAATGGAGCATTTTGACATCATTTGTGTACAAGGGTTAATAGATCTATTTGCAGATTACTATACACCGTATCATTGTGTGTATGTAAGTATGTATTTATAAAACATGTATGTATGTAGTATATCTCCCATTCTTGGAAGTGATGATGATTTTGAAAAAACCCATAACAATAAAATTTTACCTCGAATTTATTCCCATGTTTGTTTTATAAAAATGAATGCGTGATTGTTGATACTTTTTTAAATGCTAGTATTATCTTTTGCGCTCTGTTTCTTCTTATTTGTTTATACCAACTGCTGTTATCAAGTGTCGGTGAAATTGATAAGATGTTTAACCGATCAACTTTTTACATTTTTTTCAATAAATTTATTATAGTACTAATCGACAAGAAATTTTACCTGCGGCATTTTCACATCATCCCATCAAAAACAACGCGAATTTTTAGCCCCTTCAAGCATGCACTTTAAAGGGGCTATAAAACTGCTAACCAAAAATTATTCTAAAATTTTGGATTAAAAGGTTCGAATTTTTTGTGAAAAAAAAAATTACAAAGTTTTAAATTTGAATTCATATGGTTTTTGTTATAATGAGCTATAATTCTACAAAAAATTGGTGAACATTAAACAAACAAAATACAAATAATCAAAACTGGTCAAAATGTTGGAGTGCTGTTATTTTGACCGTATGTTATAGGGGTTAGATTTTTCTGTTTCCGATAAAAGATTGTTACGTTATAACAATAATTTTAGATAAACATTTTAATGTTATGGTGTTTAATTAAAAAAAAAAATTTACCCGCACCACCTAACGGCTAATTTTTTTGTGGCGGTATTTCTTTCCATTCAAGTAATATATGTTCAAATATGCAAAAAATCGGAACGCGAATACGAATTTTCCAAATATCTCGCCGCTTGCGCCAACTATTGGCCAAAATTTTTTGTGAAGTTATTTCAAATATGAACCATAATAATAGATTGGCGCTTACACATATGTTAGTGTTTGGACGAACTTCTCCTCCGATTTGTGGCGTGCGCCTTGATGTTGTCACACAAAGAGGAAGGACCTACAGTTTTACGCCGACTCCGAACGGCGATTGTATTTTTATGAGAAGCTGTTAAGAAAAAACCGTTTTTCTAATTTTTTTTTGCGATGTTGCTTTGACCAGGGCTTGAACCCATATCGGACCATAAATACAGGGTTTGAAATACAAAGAGATACCTGTATACCTACGGTGACCACAAATCAAGACATTTCTAAAGCATTGAAACTGATCATAGAATTTTATTTTTTGAATATAAAGTCATAACATCAACAACAAAAAAACAATATAAAGCTTTTATTTTCCATATGCTTGAGTTTTTTTTTGAGGAAATTAGTATTATTGTTTTTATAATTCACTAAACTCAAGTTAGTATCTTTTGATTACATCAAACATCAAACTTAATAAATAATTCTAAAAACCTTTAAAAAATTTAGCAGCAAAAATGGACGGCAATATAGCGAGAATACCAGTTTGACAAAATAAAACCAAAGATCATAGAAAATAAGGATGCTGGCTATGTTTGTGGCTCCTTTATATTCCATGTTCTTCGTGGGAATGAAAGTGGGGGCACGTTTGTCCGAAAAATGGTTTTGGGCCAGAGTACAGGGTGACTCATATTCGATTAATAAATAAAAACTGTAAATCGGAATTTGTTCGATACAAATGTGCAAAATCGGGGCACTTACTTATATGTACGTCCCGACTTTAGGAAAATATTCAGCGCATCACCTTTCTCGAAATCGGTACCGTCCCACCAAAATGGGTACGAATGGTCACCGTATGTACATATACTAGATTTTAGTCGGATATCTCGAAAACTGAGAATTAGTTTGCGATCAAACAAACAGGCCAACCGGGCTAAATCCACTTACTTATTCTTCCTCTAATACTCATGCATAAACATCGGGCCAAAGCTATGTATGTATAATGAAAATTTAGAACTAGCGTTTCGCGCTTATTTAATTGGAAAACAAATTGGTTAGGAAAATATTTAAAAAGTAGCCACATAAACGTATTAGC
>NW_016162393.1:0-22751 GCF_001687245.7 Rhagoletis zephyria | reverse complement strand
ATATAAATAACAAACTTTAAAATCTAGTTGCATTACAAAAAAAAAGAAAAAAATATATGGGAAGAAGTACTTGTGCCATAAAAAATAAATAAATAATTAAAAATTATATATTTTTTTAAATTAAATTTAAGAATAATGAAAAAAACCCTAAATAAAAAATATAAATAAANATCTAAACCAGTCTTATTGAAAATGATTTGATATAGTGCATGAATGGTTCAAGGTTGAAATGTAGACGAAGCTTATCAAAGTCAAGCGTCACAAATATCGATGCTTTTTTATAAATCCACAAAGGAAAACTAAAACTACAATTTGAGAATTTTTGCCGATAAAATAACAAAATGCTAAAATAAATAACAATAAAGCAGAGACTTCTCTTAACTTTGGTCGGCGCCGTAAAATTGGCTGGAAGAACTAGTAATCAAACTTTTTCATAATTTTTGCGGAAGGACTTTCCAGGACTCAACTTCGCTTGGTGGCCTGCTTATGCTTATGCCTATCAAACAGTGACCACTTAAAACAAAATTTTACAACCGACATTTTGTTTAATTTTTCTACCTTACTTTCGTATCTTTCACATTTTGATAAAACCACCTAAGTGACTTTAAAAAGTTTGGGTTTAGGAAGTTTGACTTTTGATTAAAAAAATAATATTACCTTCAAAAATGTTATGTTTTTATGAAGGTTCTATTAAAATGGCATCTTAAACTACAGCTATGGCTAGTTAGTGATTTAAATATATAAAAACTGGCCCAACTTGAGATAAGTAGTATTTATAAAATTCCTAAAATATTTCTCGAATGTTAAACTTTTTTTTTTGCGTAGAAATTTTAGAAAAAATATTTGGTATGCAGTTTTATAGCCCTTTAAAGAACAAGTATTCTCGATTTTTTTTTAAATGCAAGAAAATATCAGCAAAAAAAATATTAAAAATTTGCACGAATTGCAGCATGTACTTTATAATACTAAAATTTAAGGGTCCAAATACATTTGACATTTTAATGAAACTTTGAAATGTGGATTAATAGATATTACGTTTGTTATACCTTTAAAAAACTTAATTATGGGTTATTACTTACGCAAAAAATATTTTTTTCCAAACTTTGAAACTAATAAAATTACTTTTTCATACATACCAATTTTTAAAAAGAATTGCAGAATTTTTCCATCAACATTTTATTTTCATGATGTGAAGTAGGAAGCACTTTTTGGAAATCCTCAAATTCTAAACTTCTTCAAGCAGCCACTTTTAACCCCATATTAGTGGTTTGTTTAAGTTTTATCGGTGATTTTAATTAATTGGCATACCAGAACCTTCAAGTAAAAGCAGAAAAAAATTGGATCCCTGAACATACATTTAAAAAGAGTGGGCATACAATAAAAAAAAAAAAAAAAAATTGGGGTTCAAAATAACCTTTCAATTTAAATTTCACTATCTCGAAAACGGATACGTTTTAGACATCATGTCATAGAATCAAATTAATCAATTAAATTTCCTAAATAATAACGTCCTTAAGTACCTAGGAGAACTTTCTTGTTATCCTGTATACATATTAAGTGTAATGATTACCACTAGAAGTTATATATGAAGTATTTTTTCCTAAAATCGAGTTGTCATTGATCAAATAAGTACATTTTTTATCCAATTGGCAGTATGGATATTTGTTTATACGTTTCAAATTTCTAGGTAAAAGCACTCAAATAAATATGTGTCACAACTGTTTGTTAAACAATGTGTCATTATTAATTTACCAGAGATTGCTCCACTTTGAGTGACAGAAAATGTGAATGTACAAGAACACAAATTATAAACATACATACATATGTATGTAGCTCACAGCCAGAATTTTTTTTTTGCCCGCCTTGTCCATCACCATCGACTCGTTCATTTGATCGTCATGAATGAAATGTTGACGCAATGACTGGACGAAGATCGATTGCATTTCAATTGACAGACGAAATCAATTAGGCAGCTAATTTACTTGTAAGTATGTACATTAACATACATACTCACAGATTTAAAATAATTGATCTTGAAATTGAAAAGTAAATCTGCATAATTAAGGCATGGTGTAAACACTTGGTAGACCAAGTACCTAAATAGTTGGTGAAATGTTGATACAAAGTCGCAATATGCTTTGAATATGTTCGTGCATTTTTAACTGACGCTGACGCAAGTGCAACTAGTAGTATTATACGTATTTAATTTTCGATAAATTTGTCATAAATACTTTCACGTGATAGTAAACAAGCCCAAGCAAATACTCATACAAAGTTATCTGAAGTAACGCAAAAGCGCCGACAGTGATAATGAAATGGTCAATAGTGAACAATGCGATGAATAAACAGGCGTCACTTATAATGTCTTTTTTTTTCTTCCATTACTGGTTTTGCAAATACATCTACACATATCTACACATGCATCTAATTGTGGCAGAAAGATATAAACTAAGAAATTCGATTAGTGTGACCGCAAATCTAAAAAGGAAATGATCAACTTGTATAAACTCGCAGGTGCAGGGCCGCCGTTGGTTTATGGCTTGTGATAATTTGTATTCGCCGCGTATCGAAATCTGATAACACGAGCAATTGGAACCAGGGACGGTAATCATTATGAGTAAAATAATTTAAATCGGCATTTAATTATTATTTTATAATTTTTATTTTTTCGCTCAACGGAAATAATTATTGTTTAATTTTTATTTTTTCAATCACAAATAATGATTCTTGTTTTATTTTTATTTTTTCGCTCAGAGATAATAATTATTATTGATTGATATAAAATTCAAATAGCCATAGAGACGCAAGCAACTGAAATTTTGACCCAAAAAATTTTGGACTTATTCCTTTTTTATTAGGGTGTCACTTCCTCTGAAACAGATACGCCGAAAATCACGCGGAGCAAGCTTTTGAGTTTTTTGAATGATCATTATTTTTAGGTGAAAAAATAAAGCTCAGTAATAATTATTATCTTTGAGCTAAAAAAATAAGAATCATAAAATAATCATTATTTTTGAACGAAAAAATAAAAATCAATTGATAATAATTTCCTTTGAGCGGAAAAATAAAACTCAAATATTAATTATTATTTTTAATTTTTATTGGTTAAACTCGAAAAATAAAAATCATTGTAAATCACAGTAGGAGTATAGTTAAAATTGTTTTACGTCGATTACAACTTGTTGATCTCTTTGGTTAAAAAAAAAAAATTGTATTATTTTCCTTCCCTGATAAGAACTCAATAAACAAATCACTTCCACAATCGCTGCTGTGTAACTACATACACTTAACTATGTAATGTCTATAAATAGAAATTTGCAATTGTTTTACTTACTAACAGCTTGAATTATTTGTTAACAAGTTTCTAAGTGGAAATAAACTCAATTGAACTTGAAATTAAATTAAATGAAACAGAGTTAATTAAAATAGTTATGTCTAGATTTCGAACGAAGGTTACAATGTTATTCACCTTTGTCTAATATATTGTTCGTATGCATATGTTTGTTTGTACGTCATTCGCTACCACACCCTACAAACAAAAAAGTAGGCGCTGCTTTTTAAAAATCCTAATGCAGATTTTTTCCTGATTCGAGTTTTCCAATTTAGTTTAGCCAGATTAGACCTCAACCTACAAGATATTTTTAAGGGTGTAAATGTGATACCACGCGACAGCTAATTATCCCTTTATCAACATATTAAAATGTATTGTCACCAGACTTTCATTAAGTTGTACAATGCCTGCCGGAATACTCACTACATTCGTCGATAGCCAAGCAGCTTTTAAAGGAATAATATCCAAAGTATTGTACAGAAATGTCGTTCCGCTTTGGTAATACTTGGCCCTCTCAAGTCTTTATTTGCTAGACAAACAAGACAGCCGATGAGATGTTCAAGTACGAGAATGTCTCTGAAATGACGCCAATTAATGAGGCAACAAGCTCAAGCGGTTGGTAGCCGCTGTGGTGCTGTGGTAAGCAGTGCGCTCTTCCATTCCGAAAGGCCTGGGTTCAAGCCCTGGTCAAAGTAACATCGCAAAACAATTTTGAAAAAGGTTTTTTCTTTACAGCGGTCGCCCCTCGGCAGGAAATGGCAAACCTCCGAGTGTATGTATTTCTGCCATGAAAAACAAATACAAAAAAAAAAAAACAATCGCCGTTCGAAGTCCGCGTAAAACTGAAGCCTACAGTTTTGTGTGACAACATCAAGACGCACGCCACAAATCGGAGGAGAAGCTCGGCCAAACAATAACACAATCACCGTTAAAAGATCATAGTTGTAATCCAGTATGGGTGGCTTAAATAGGTAAATGATCGAAAACCTTCTAAAACTTGACAGATCTTCTTTAAGAGTTCATATCAACGACATCACAGGGCACCGTGTTATTGCACCAATACTCCAACGCTGGCGAATACAAACGAGTTCTCTCTGTAGCAGCTGCTGTGATGAGAATGAGAAACAATGAATTTATCATTTTCTTTGTCAATGTCTGGGCATGCAGTCAAGGCGGCTAAAACATCTGGGAAGTATTGAATAGCCTTAATTTAATGTATAATAGCATGTGACACAGCAGGCTAATGCCTTGATTATTCGTTCATATTGTAAAAGAACTCCGGTTAAGGAAAGGGTCACCTTCAAGTACTCAGGCATGCCTCCGAGTGGAAGTATAGGTATTCGCCTATACGCAATCCAACCCTATCCTCACCTAACTTAACCTTTCGTCAACATAAAATAAATTTGTTTATATAATTTATGAATGGCATTTAAGCGGCCTCTGCAGCCGAGTGAGTGGTTAGATGTGCGTGCTACCAAACCGTAAGAGCTATGTATGTATGTACATATGTAGATTCCATCCCTAGATTTAACTGACAATTATATTCGTATGTAAGATTCAACAAAAAACGACTTCACCGTCTAATAAAGACTAAAATTCCCCTAAAAAAGTTTATTGATTCAGTCAATCGCATAGATTGCATTTAAATCTGTGACAACAGTAAAGCTGGCAGAATAATTTTTTAAAAACCATTTTTTACCTATTTTTTACGATTATAAACGCAGTCGTAGTGCAATTACCTCAAACATGGCATTTTTTCATCATGTTGGCTAGGCAGTTTTCGTGTATTGAAGGTGACCATGCAATCAATAATTATCCAAAAAGAAAGCGACCACCGACTTCAAATTGAAAACATAAACGCTTAAAATCGTTAACCTAGGAAAACTTAGAAACCACTTTTCTATGTACAATTCAGACTTTCAGAAAAACTTAACTTCGTCCAAGGTTTGATCAGTTTTCCAGAAAAAATTTAAATTGTCTTACAGTGAATACTTACAAGTGAAAAAAATCGGATGTTTTCAAAAAGTGCCTCACATCTGAGATCACCTGATTCTATGTGCTACACCCTGTAGCTCAATACACTCAATATGTTCAATATGTATAAAAAAAAACTTTAAACGAACTCTGATAGAAAAAGTTCTGTTAAGTGTAGGTGTCAATGACCAAAATGCTTTAAAATATTAATATGCTATATAAACATCGGAATTCATTTAATTCAATGCATATTTTGCCAATTTTTAGTTTTACTTAAATAATTTTAGTCTTTTTCTACATCACTTTAAACACCCTGTCTAACATTTTTGAAAGAATATTTCTACGTTTTGACAGGATATTTCAATGTATTTGCCAAGCGGTTTCCAGGCAGAAGAAGAACATTTGTTGCTTGTAAGTATGCCCAAATGGTACAGTGTTATTAAATCAGAGAGCGTATGAATAATACCGTCAAATAAAAACATATGTCTATGATATTTTTGTTTTATTTTGTGTCGAAATTCAATTCTTCTTCTTCTTATTAAGCGCTGTAACCGCCTAAGCGATTTTGGCTGAAATTCAATTCACTTAACCTTAAGAACGTAAAAAAAATACCTAATTTCATTGAAGTGCTCGTATGCAAGTACATATTTGGCCAAATAGGTAGGTATTGCCTTAGGGTTATTGGACTAGTGGAAACCGGTTTGAAATACATTGGGACATAAGTACCTAGTATATTCACAATCATTTAAATTATATAGCGTATAAACATTTATTATTGAGACACAGAAAACGCCATAAACTTAAATGCTAATTAATAAAAGTAAAAAAAAACATTTCTTTTTATAGAAGTCACCCATTAGTAACATGTGATGGATGAGTGGTTCACGAGTGAGTAACTTAACAACTCGCAGAGCAGAGGTATTAATTGTTTTAACTCATAATATTATTGCCAATTTGCACGCGATAATTGTGGCTTGTAAAAGTATTAAGGCGACGAAATGCGCGTTTGGCCATCAATCTTTACAGCGCCCAAGTTCAAAGGAAGTTCAATGCAATACTTCAAATACATGCATACATAGATGAATAATGAACACGTTTCATTCGAAGAAACAATTTTGAATGATCATTGGGGATTTCCATAGACTACGCCAGGTGGCAATACGAGCAGAAATAAGCACAACAGAGCAATAAATTTCTTAATTGAACTCATTCGAATAATTGCGGAATGTAATTATTAGGTATTATTGCATACCGTAAAAAAATTTCATGTGTATATATTGAGTGTGCGGTTGCATGAATGTTCGGACACTTGAAAACAAAAAAACGAGCTGCAATAGGTCATCAAGAATTTATAAATATTTGTGCGCCATAAAGCGAAAAGGCCAGCGCAACGCAACCGATTAGGCTACATATACAGTGACTCAAACAATTTTTTTATTTTTCAAATATTCGTAATGTTTTTCGTGCTTATTTTGCTGTTGTTATTTTTCCACAAAAATACAATTTTAAACTTTATCAAAAATTTAGGAAAATTTTCATCAAAATTTCAATTTTTATTCCGGGCAGTTTTGTAAACCATACTATTTTAGTCTAATGAAGTGCAAGTTTCAACTGCTTTTGCGGTTTTTTTTTCACATAACAAGTGTAATTTACAAAAACAGGTATTGATTTTTGGAAATTTCGTTGCTAACGGTTTCGCGCGTTTTATTGCATAAGAAATCCATGCTTATATGGAAAAAAGTGTAAAAATCCGTAACAAAAAAAAAAATCTCAAAAATCAACGTGATTTTTTTTTAAATTGTATTGGCTATAAAACTACCTACCCAAAAATGTTCCAAATATTCAGTTTAAAAATTTGAAATTTCGACAAAAAATTTAATTTAATTTACATGCTTGTATTGTAATATTTCATTTATTTTATCAGAGAGACAAAAATTCTTAAAATTGATTTGGCTCTGTTGCGCTAATAAATAAATAATTTTTCTTTAATATCTATAATGTACTGACATCGGCCTGTTAAAATTTTATAACATGTATAGATAACAAAAAAAATTTGCTCGCAAAACGTTATTAATATTTAAAAAAAAAGTCAACACATGGTCAATTGTTTGAGTCACTGTATAACTCGCTAATCTAATGTAGTCAATAACAAAGAAATATCTTAGCTTTTTCAATTTCATTCTGCACTATTTGGAATTCCATCAATAAATATTGGATTTGCTATAGCTTATCGAAATGTATATGGTGCTGAAAAACAGAAAAATGGATATCGCTTTAGACGTACAAATATCAAATGAAATTTATTCATCGGTTAAGCGAATAAATATAAATATGCAGATATTCTTTTTCATTTTTGCTTTATACTTTACTTTGCTATTTTAAGCGCAGTCTGTTTATTTTATTTACGTACGCATTTAAAATGTATTTGTATTGATTCTTCGAATATTGTTTACCTTCTGCTTCTTTTGCTTAATTGAACTGATGCGATGATAAGTTAATTGTGCATTAAAGCATCGGTAAAATAAGCCGGCTACAGGCAGTTTTACATATGTATGTACATACATATATATATATATATATAAGTAAGTATCTAAAGTCTTTTATGCGCACAGTCCTTGAATGGAATTAAAATAAAAAAAAAAAACAAAGACCGAATCATTACAGTGATGGCAATGCTAAACCTCAATCGGTAGTACAGCCTCAATAAAAAAAGAAGTAAATTAAACGCAGAGTAAATCTAAAAACAGAACAAAAATTAAAATAAGCCATACGAACAGAAACGGCTGTGCATACTTAAATAAATAAACTTTTAAAAATACAAAAAAAGCATCAAACCAATAGCATTGCTTACAATACAACTAGGAATGTTAATCCCGTGATCCCGGTCTTTTTAAGGTCCCAAAAATCTCGGCATTCTTGGCAAATAGTCCCGGGATTTTCGGCATTTGTAATTTGCACTGATCGCAATAATAGAGATAGTAAATTTTATACACAAATATCAATATATTCGCGAAACCATGGGCCGTCAGTAATTTAAAAATGACTTAAAAAGTTCAGAGAAATGTGCTTAGAGAAGAAGTATGGGTACAAATTTAAAGAGGAAATCCTGTAGAATTTAAACATATTCAAGGTTTTAGTGCAGAAGGACTGGCAAGTATTGAAAATGTCCTTTAAAAATTGTATCCTTGAAATTTCGCAATATTTGTTTTTGAAAAAAAAACTATATATCAAGTACTTATAATAAACTAGATTACATCCTCGTATATCGTCCTTTTGACTTTATCAGCTTAAAAAATTACCTATTCGTCCTTGTGAATCCAAAAAAATTTTAATTTTTTAAATTATAAAGAAATTTCCTCTTGCATTTGGTACCCATATTTTTATTCCACATTGCATTGAATTGTTTAAATAAGTTTTGGGATTAACTATATCTTTGAAACTACAAAGTCCTTTAAAATAAATCTTGATGTCAGAGAGAAAAAATAAAAACGGCACTTCAAATAAAATTGTAGGTTTCAAACCCATTTATTTATTATTTATTTTAGGGTGGAGAGCTTCTCAAACAATATAGAAGCAATTCTTTCAATTTAAGTTGTTTAAAAATAATGAATATCTAAATCCCGGAACTAATCCCGAATTCTGATAACGACATCCCGAAAATCCCGACACCGGAAAAAGCTAAAAAATTAACATCCCTAGATACAACAAATAAGTATAAAAGTAATTACATTACATATTTACGTCAAGTATAAAAGCGCTTTTCTGTCTCCTCGCCGCTGGTTATTTGGCTGCTGCGGTCGGCAGCTTTTAAAAAATGCAACTTCTTACTGCTTTTAAACAATAAGGCCGGTATGAAAACAAAAAGAACAGAACAAAATCGTACGTCAGCTGCTCGTTAACTTACATATATACATATCTAAATATGTATGTGTACTTACTTATATAGCAAAAACAAGATCATTAAAATATTTTACTGTTTTACCTCAAAATCAAGTGGATTTCCTGAAACAGAATAACTGGGAATACGAGTGTGCGAATATGGTATGTAAATATGTCTGTATTTAACACCCTCCAGATGATTCTGTGAAATGTGAGTGCATTTGTTTAAGATTAGATTATTCAAATTTGATTTGAAAAGTTTTATAATAGTTGAAAGGCAAGGAATATAGGTGTTTCCAGCGAAAAGTATACCACGAGAAAAAAATTCATATATTAAATTTATTTATGGGCCAATTTGGTTTCTTTTTATAATATACTAATGAACCCGCATGGCGTTAAAACGCCCAAAATTGAATTTCAAAAATTTAGATATACTCCAAATGTCCAGGTGACGCCCCACTTCCAACACCTAAAAAATATTCTTTGTTTGACATCTATATTTTGATATTTCGTATAACTTGTGTATAAGTAAACTAAATTCGACATTTCAAGCAGATGGAAACCCTCTTCAAAATATTTTCAGAATACTACTTTCTGAAACCCATTTAGTCTGGCACCCATATGGTGATACAAATTTATCTTACCTAATATGATTTTTTAAACAGGTGGCAGCCCAACTGTAGTTGAGCTAAGAAACATGCTTTTCAAAACCATTTCGATTGATACCCAGTTTGTAATAATCGATTAATTTTTTTAAATAATTTGAATATAATTTTTTAAAAAGTGGCAACTCTTTTCAAAAAAGTAAAACCTTATTGCACGTCTACAGTCCAAGGCTTTTAGTTTGACGCCTCAATTTGGAATATCGAAGGAACGGTGCGGGATTTGATGGCATTGGTCATTAAAAAATTTGAACTTAATTTTTGAACACGTGGCAACTCTTTTCGAAAAACTAAAACCATCTAAACGCATCTGTAGACCAAGCGCTTTAATTTGACATCTCATTTTTGAAAATCGGAGCGAACAGTGCAGATCTTTTATCCTGGACAAAAAATCCCTTCGCGTATTATATATGTATATTGATTATATATATAGATACTGGTCATTTAAGCAGAAACATTTTTGCGAAAAATCATCTAAAATCAAATCATCTGGTTTGTTTCAAATTTGGCATGTTTAGTTGAAAAGTAGTAAGAAATAGATTCACAAATATATTTACCGCAAGATGGCGATGATGTCAAAATAAAAAGTATATTCGCCATAAAATTCATTTTTTATTGGTGTTAAAAGTTCGTTCAAAAACAATATTAACAAAACTTTTTCATATATCAATATTACTAAAAAAAATATTAATATTGATAATATTTTTTTTTTAATTTTGACTTGAATTTTTTTTAACATTTCGACATACAAGCGTCACGTAACGCCGGATTGGAGTAGTATAAAGCTGTCATGCCCAGCGCTGGCAGAACTCCATTAGCAAGTGCAAAAATTTTTCCAGCGCTGGGCGTGCCTGACAAATGTTAGCCATAAGCAATGCAGGGATCGGTGTTATTTTATCGATAATATATTTCTTTTTGTTATCTATTTGTGATCTCCGAAATAGCTATAGCTTCTACCAAAAACGTAAATTGTGGTTTTTTTCACAAACATTTTTCATTAAAAACGGCCTCAAGCTTGTTGAAGATGATGTATTTCGCTAAAAATCGAAAAACAATAAATTCATATATAAATTTCCCATAAAATTGTACTATAGGTCTATGAATCGAAGAATTATGTTTGGAATTGATTTTTATATATAATATTTCAAGTAAAGTAATTGCATTTTTTTATCAAAATATTGAAGCTAAATCCTCTTGGGGTTCGTTGTATGGACGAATAGATACTTTGGCCGAGGTCCGAAAATGGTTGTTACTCTCTGTTATCTGATCAGCGCTATGACCCTTGCTAATTTTTTTCTGTTACCATTCTTATTTTAATTTGAAAATCTTCATCAAAAAAAAGATTTTTTTTTCGCCTATTTTATTGATATTCAGCCACATCATGAGTTCCATTTTCTCCCAACCGGTTCACTTTTCACTTTTGGTTTTCATGTATTTACTATTGGCGGATTTAAAATTTTTTGGTAAATTTTTTTCCAAACGAAACTCAGGATAAGGCAGATTTCCCAACTCACTATGAAATTATCGTACAGGGTATAAATGAAATATTTATATGCATATGTATATATTTGTATATGTACTTATGTTCTCTAAATACACACAAGCAAACGCACAAGTAAAATGCTTTCAAAAAACTAAACCACTGATTTACGTTTAAATATGCAACAAATATGGGTTTCAGTTTAAAATCGAGTTGTACAATCAACAACTACTTCATAGAAATGAGCAACAAGCCAATAAATCCAAAACCTGATTAATGCATAGTCAGAATGCAAGTGACAGATTTGTCAACATAATTACTGACATTAATTACCACCGTAAATGCATGCACAGTAACACAGTAAATATGCAACAAAAATGTATGTATGTATGTCGCTTCTATTAGCATAGCTTAGAACAATTTCAAAAGGAGTAGTTAGGTATATATGTATTTCAATACCACTCTTTTAAGAACTAGTGCAAATCCTTTGCGGGAAAAAATTTCTGATAATGCAAAGGAAGTGCCTATATAGGCCAAAGACACAAGAGCGAAATTTGTTCTGCCCTCGCGCACTGACTATCGACAACCAATAATGCTCTACTCACGACAAATTTTTTTATGCAGAAAATTATAGAAAAAATTTAGTATGAATCAAAACTGCATAAAGTCATGAAACAGTAAAATTTTATTCTTGGTTGTGGCTTAAGTGGCGATCGGTTAGAGGAGAGCTCCACGATTATTGAGGTCGGCCGCGCCAACGCAGTGACGCATTCAAATCAAACGCGCCATCGAATTAGGCACGTCACAAGGTTTTTTTTTTGTTATCTAATGTATTTGTTTTTTTTTTTTTTTGTTACGATTGTTGTAAATTATTTACGTTTGATTTTGATATGCTATCAGCGTTCCGGGTGTGTGCATAACCAGTTTCAAACGTACTTGCTATTTACGTTTGGGAATTGTATGTATAGATCAAATTTCATGGAAGCTGTGCTTAATCTTTGGGTTTTTTTGTACTCTTTTTTTTTGTTTGTTTGTTTTATTTTTAATTCAAATTAAGTAAGTAAACTAAATTAAGTTGCTTTTGATTTTTTTTTTTTTCTATAATAATAAATCCCCGTTTACTAGAAAAACGAAACCACACTCAATGACTCAGCTGTTAAACTATTACGCGGAAACGGCGTCAATGGGTGTGATTTTGCTTCAATTTTTTATTCGTTCACGTAAATAGAAAACAAACCTTATGAATAATAGCAGGTATTTATTACTGAAACTAATTAGAATAAAATGCTCTTTTGTATGATTGATCATTATAATTGAATATATGCATGCTAAAGCCTAAGACTGCTACCACTACTAATCTCGCCTATGCTCGCTAAGTTCAGATTAATAAATATCAGCTAGACCAATAAAAGTTAAACCAGGTGCTAAGACATTGATTAAAAGTATAAGCGCCACTATAAAAAAACTTCAATATCTCGTTACACGGAAAATTCCAAAAACTTCTATTCGATAAATCAAATAATTTCAGTCAATCAATTAATATCGATAACTCGATAAGTTCAAAGAATTCGGTCCATTACGATGACTCGATAAATTTCGTTAGCTCTATAAGAAATGATAATTCAATAAATATCGATAACTTGATGAATTTCATTTCCTTGACACGTTTCGATAGTCACATAAATTTTCCAGCTCGATAACTATCCGTAAAATTCGACAACTAAATTTCTGTGTCTATAAATTTCGACAAATCAATAAACATTGATCAAGTTGAATGATTGCATGCATAAATTGATAAATTTCGATAACTATAAACTTCGATGATTCTATAACTTCCGATAACTAAATTTACTTCGATTCCTATCGAAAGATTTCAATACATTTTCTTACCCTTTCGTTTCCCTAATTCTTATGTATATCTCATTGTCTACATTTTCGTCTTTATCTCACCTTTTTCTTCTCTTTTTTATCTTCATCGCTATCATTTATTTCTTCATCACCACATTTATCTAATTTCAATACGAAGTGAAACAAAACGCGAAAACAACTCAGACTGAACAGGTTTCAACCAGAACTATACACAAATACGGAAATTTTCAAACTAAGATTTTCGCCGCAATTTTCAACCACTTTTTTTAAAGATTTGGTATCGTTGTAAAGGCGATTAAACCCCCTTTCTTCTGGGATGCATATCTGTATACTTCGAATATAAAAATTTGAGAAAAACAAAACTTAAAAGAAATAAAGTTAGAAGGACGAAATTCGAGGATGTGGTAGTTAACATATTAGTCCCTGACATATATTTCCAAGAATGTTCAAGGATGAAGATTCAAACGGACGTTTTCAATACTTATTCGTCCTGGTGCAGCCAAAAATTAAATTTTTTTCTATTCTACAGAGTTTTTCCTTTTAACTGATACCCATACTGTTATTCTACAATGCACCGAATCTTTGGAAAAAATTTTAAATTATCATATTCTAGAAAATTCATAGTCCTTTAAAAAAATCCTGACGAAAGAGAGAAAAATTAAAAACGTAGTTTTACTATATTTGGAGCCAAATTTTGTGAATATATTCATATTTTCGTGTGTATAATTGACTGCCGCATGGTGTTATATACTTTCATGATTATAAGCTAGCTCGAATAAATCTAAATAATTTCATAATATTTAGTTGCCTAAACATACAAAGGTAATTGACGGAATATGTTAAGCATATATTTATACGAGTATGTACTTGGAATATGCAGTTTAAGTGGCTTATTAACTTAGCCACGAAGTTCATGGAAGTCCATAAATACTTAGTATGTATGTAGTATACATATGTATGTACATACATACATTGTATATATATATATATATGTACATATGCATACTATGAATACCAGTTAGACAAAAGCAAATGCATGAGCTGCCAATACTTGTATGTATACAATAGGAAATTTTTTTTAAGCCGTCTTTTATACTGGGCTGGGAGTACACAGCGGAGTTCAAGGCGACATTTTTTATTGCAAACTGCTAATAACTATATGAGCCACGTAGTGGGGTGTGAGCCGCATGTAGTCAATAAAACTTCGACAAATATTAAAATACAAATATTGAACTGAGTTGGTTATAAGAAAAAGTATAAGATACAGTAGGAGTATTCACCGAATTGAGGAATTTACCTGACACTCGGGCGAAAGAGCTAATTAGCTTGAGCTAGTCAACTCGTTTCCCCGAGGGCTAGGTCACTTGCTCGATTTAGTGAATACCCCTTATCTTGATTTCATAATATTTATTCAAATACCAAACTGTCGATGTGTACCTAACTCGCTAAAATTATGTTAAGCAAATTTCCTAGAAGAGATGGCAATTAAAAAAAAATCGCTTTTCATTGGTATCGCTTTTGTAAAGGATTTCTATTGTTTCATATTTAGTATTTATTATTTAATATGTGGGTTTGCTTTATACAATTATGTGTATGTACATATCAACAAAGCATTGTAATAATGAAGCTATTTATTATTTTTGCTTATTAAAATGCTGTATATAGTTTATATGTACATATGTATGTATGTACGTACATGCATGTATCACACACGCAAACACATTTATATGATGATGACCGATGACCTTAAATGCGATTTAATTTTTATCTGATTGAATTACGTTTCAAAAAAAAATTATTAAACTCACCCACAAAGATAACTGCGTATGTACAAATGTTAATGCCTGAATAACTATTTTCCATTCAAGGGGTGGTAAAATATTTTCCAAGCATTCCTTATGAATATATTCAAACTTATTTCACTTAGGCAGAATAGTCTTAAAATTGTTAATTGTTAAGAATTTGTATGTTCAACAACAAAAAATAGCCTTTATCAACAATAGGATTTTTGGAAAACTAATACTGTAATATATGTAGCTGACCAAATGTTTAAATACATGAGAAAATGTTTTTCTTAATTTAAAAATTTACTTCCAAAAAACAGAAAAAGACATTTTGTCCTGTGTGACTTAAAAAACTGCATGATAAAAATATTAGACGTTAAAACCATTGAGAGGAAGTCTGACGTTTGCCAGCAATATAATTTCAAAATTGAAATCTCAAACTCACATGCATATTCTCATTTTTTTTTTAATCTCAAACAACAACAATTGTTAACAAATTAATTTTTTATTTTCATTTTGATATGATTTTAAAATGCTTGCAAACGTCAGAAAAAAATCCTGCCCGACGAATTGAGAGAATGATTTTAACTGTGTCTACAAATAGCTGAATATGGCAACGCTGATTTCCAAATTTCAATATTCAATATTGTTTGCATGAAAGCAGAAGAAATTTTTCTGAATTTTATACGAAGCCCCTCTGAATTCAATAAATATAATTTATTTTTAATTTTATAAGGCAAATACTTAATTCATATCATTATATTTGGGGTATTGACAGACAACTTTTTATCGACTTATTTATATAAAAAATTAATTTAAAGAGCTTTAAATTTAAAGTGGCAATTTCGTACAAATCTTTGATTTATAAAGCATTTAAAAGGTAATTTTTTTAAGCGCCGTAATCATTATAAGTAAAATAGTTTAAATCAGCATTTAATAAGTTATTTTATGAGTTGATTTTTTGCGTATTGGGTTTTATGCGAAGCTTTTCGGACGGTAGAATAAAAATGCCAAATTAATTTTTTCCTTCTTTCTCCTACGCGTTTCGGCGTCCTTCACGCCTTCATCGGGAAGTCTGATATTTTAATGTTGAATTATCGAAAAGCTCCACATACAACCCAATTTATTTTTTTTCGTTAAAAAGAATAATTACTATTGAGTTTTATTTTTCGCTCAAGGGAAAAAGTAATTTTTTAATTTTTATTTCTTAAAAAGCCATACAGACAAAACTAACTGAAAATTCGACCTGAAATCTTTGAGAATGATTCCTTTTATTTGGGTGTCGCATTCTCTCAAAATAATATTTCGGAATTCCCTTTGATGTAGCGTTTGAGTTTTTTTAATACTCATTATTCTTAAGTGAAAAAATAAAACTCAATAATAATTATCTTTTAAGAAAAATAAAAATTACAAAATAACCACTTTCTCGCTGTTAAAATATATTTCTTTTGTTATTGTTAAAAAACATTACCACAATGCATACATCCGGCAACTTCTTCAACTGGTGCGTTCACTGCTTGATGGGAATCTTGTCAGGCTTGTTTGTCGCATGCGCAGAGGCATTGCAGAAGGTGGTGCTCTTCAACTTCACCTTTGGGAAAATACGTCTGAAGTTATTTCCTGGCTCTATAATGCCATAGCAAAGGTTTTATGCTCTGAGGAGCTATTTTCGGGTGGTATGCGCCGGAGAAGGCTACGTTAATTACGGAGTTAGAGCGTGCACAATAAACCGTCCTTGTTTATAGCAGTAGAAACTTGGGGCCACTCTGGCGCTAAACGTCATCCTCAAAAACCGCGCCAATCGACCAGGGTTGTGACTATAATTTAAGACATTGGGTGCCTAGCAAACTGTTCGTTATCTAAAGACTACCTCTGTCGTGAAATCTCCGATGGGATTTTTTTACTAAATATCTCCCCTTTTAAGAAATGCTTGCGTTATATTCGACATTTTTAATATATTATATGATATAAATATAAGCAGTGTATGTATAATGTAGTTAGGGCAAAGCAAGCGGCAGTGGCTCGTAAGACAAAGCAGATTTATGCACAATATCAACTACATACATATAAGTACCTAATTATACATAGATAATCAGCCTTGCACGTGCATAATTCTATAAACAGAGACGCATTCATTCATACACTTACGCTAAGAGAAACCCAGTTGGAAAATACATAGCTCATCGATGACAATGTCATCAATGGTGTTTCGTTTAGAAGCCTGACATTATACCAGGAATGCATTGATTCCACTAGCTCTTTTAAAAAGGAATTTAATTGAAAGCCACCATTCTAAAAAAAATAGGCATTAATTAGAGGAGGAAAAAAGAGAAACCCAGTTTTTTAATATTTAAGATTCGCGAAGTTTTTATTAAGTATAGCTCTTTATCTAACAAAACCCATAAAAAAAAATTATCAAAAATTAAAGCGATTTTTCAGCAGCTTCAAAATTGCACTTTACAAAAAAAAAAATGCGACTATAAATCGAGCATAATTTTGTTTATTTTTTAAATTTTTTTGTTAATTTACACGATGAATATGTACTTTTCTCGTTTACACATTTTCACGTGTAAAAATCCTTTTTGTTAGCAGCTTTACACAATTGTACGGGTGAAATCAAACAGCAGATGTGTATTTTGTAGCTTTTACACGCTTTTGTAGTAAATTTACACACACCACAGCAGCTATATTACACTCTAAAAAGTCCGAAATTTAAACAAACTATTCGTTGAATAATCGAGCATGTAATTTCGCGAATAATAAGGTAGGAAATCAGTAACCTAGCTTTTAGCTAGGAAATTTACACAATTTTTTTTAGAGTGTACATACCAAAAATTATTCTGGAAATTGTAACTAAAATGCTTGGAATTGCGTTAAAAATATTGTCGAATTTTTTTAAACTTTTGTATAAAGTCTGAAATTTGGATTTTTATGATGGTTATTGTTAGACAAAGAGCTATGCATTTATAGAAAAATAAGGAACATTAAACAAAAAAAAAAAGAGAAATGGTTAAAACTTATCAAAATGTTAAGGCGCTATCGCTCTGTCGTGGACTGTAGGCATACGATTTGTATGGCGTGAGCTGTCGGTTTCCAACTGAATAGTTACATTATATTGATGTGAGCGGAAAACATAAACTTATAAGCATTCCTATTAGAGATATACATACATAAATACGTAAGTAGTAATTTGAGCTTTATTGTACATCTACATATGCATATGTATGTACACATACATCCATACATACTTACTTATGGGATGGGCGATTCCAGCGAAAAGTCTAACGCGTAAAAAAAATTAAAAGTCCTATATCTAGCTTGTTTATAGGCCGATTTAGCTGCTATTTATAATATATATCTACTGGCTATGTCAGCACAAACACCAGAGTCGAGATATTTTTCAAAACCTTGCCTATGCTTTGATTTGTTTCATATTTGGCATGTTTAGTTGAAACGAAATAAGACATAGATTTGCAAAAAATTAGTCGCTTGTGGTGCTGATGTCAAAATAAAAAGTACGCTCGACATAAAACTTTTTGAATGGAAATTTTAGTAACATAACGCCAGGTAACGTCGCGTCGATAGTTCAGCTGATTAAACATACAGCAGACAATATTTCTACATCTAAAAAAATTGGAAAATTATCCTTAAACTTGACCAATATTACTACAAAAACCTTCATAAAAATAGTCTTGCCCAATTCCCAAAGTTTTGCAATTAAAATCCACTTAATATCTTTAAATCGCTACTACCAATAGTTGTAATTTTTTTTTACTCAATTAGGGGACATTTAATTGCTATGCAAATCTTGAAAATCTTTTTAAAACATTTTACTTTTTAAATAATTCTTTTTTTTTTTTTTAAATTAGGTATACGAGCGTCACGTAACGCAAGTTTGGAAATACCCATACATACGTACATAAGTATTCACCTTTGCATGAGAGAGCTCTGTTAATTGCACAGCAATGGCGGCAACATGCAACCACAACTACAAGCATGTGAATCGCTAATATTTCTTACATACATATATACAAATGTAACAACATGTGCCCACACATACATATATAACGCTTACCGCAATGTGCAAGATCAATTATCGGCACCAGACCCTTGGTCAGCAGTGTATCCACTTTATCATCATTCGTTTTTGCTTTCAACATTTTTGCTGCTTATTAATGTTTTATTATTATTATTTATTTTTTGAACTTGTTGCTCGAATTTTCTACGGATGCTGCTGCTGCTGCCGCTCACTGTTCACTGCTTACTGCTTTCGCTTTTGATGCTGCCGAGTAGTTTACAATCAACTATTGACACTGACACTGGCACTGTTGCTAAGTTATTGCTTTGGTAACTTTTGTTTATTTTTTTTTTTGCTCCTGCGCTGATAATGCCAATAGTAGATATGTAACGAATGTTTTGCGTTGTTTTCGATGCGGCTGAATGGCGAAGAAGTTCTATGATTGTTTGGAAATAATTGCTGACCGTTGCATTGGGATCGCTAACGTAGTTTTATGCACAACTGCACAATCGTCTGTGTTTATCGCTGCTGTGGCTATTTGTTGCTGACGATGCCTTGCTCTATCGCTACCTCTTTTGGTAGATAGAAAAATTTTCTTTCAAGTTGCTAGTGTTTTTGTTTTATTTTGTAGGATTTTGCCTTTGCTGTATATCAATTGTGTGCTGATAGCTGTGGAATGACGTTCATATGAAGACGAGATTAAAAACTGTATTTAGTATTAAAATATATGTATATAGGTAGGTGTGAATCTAAGTATGTAAATTGAAAATAAAACTTGTTCACAAGTAAACGAAGACAACAATGCACATGTGCGTCAAATTAAATTATTCTAATTAGAAAGCTTAATTAGTTGCTAACGATTTTTCTTGTTTGCCAGGTAGAACAATATTCCATAAGCTTTTTAGCACGATGCCCTTAATTAGATGCATAAATTTGTAAATATGTATTCATTCTTAAATCTTAGTGTAAGGCGGGACCATAGTGAGTTGCATATTTGTTACTCAAATCGTAAAACTTTGGCAACAATAAGTTTTGCACGACAATTCACATTTCATTAGCTTATACTTTCTTGCCGATAAATAAATAAGCTAGGTATGTTGTACAGTTTGTAGCAGTAGAGCAGTTGATTTGTTTTTTTTTTTAATAATTTTGATAAATTTAGTTTACAAATTCGCACAAAAGTTTAAATTGTCAAAATTTGTGTGCATGTGAAGAACTTTTGGAACGTTAGCTCGAATTGGGAATACAAATCCTGCTTTTTGAGCCTTTTAAAGCATATACAGATGCTGCTGGTTAGACGAAAATTTACTAAAAGGAAAATTGCGCCAATAGCAATAAAGCTTAAATTTCTGCATCATTTGTAAACTTATTTATTTGTTAAGTTCTTTATATTGAAATCCACTACAATTATTTACCGGATTAAAATATTTATCTTTTAAAAATTATTTTCAGGCTGCTAAATGAAGTCCTGTTCTGCATCAGACTCAAATTATTTATTAATAACTGACTTCAAAAAAAGGAGGAGGTTATCAATTCATCGGAATTTTTTTTGGGTTTATGATATCGGATAACTTTGCCACGTTAACCGATTTCTATAATTCTTTTAAAGGCAGATTTGGTTTACATCCGATTATTGGATCATAAAGAAATTAACGGTAAATTAAATTCTTATACGAAAATTGAAGTCGGTTTTATTTTTTGCTTAAAAATTACTTGTTTTATTATATTTTTTCATTTATTTTTTATCCAAATTTTGTGTACATATTTCATTCAAGGGTATTAAATTTCGTTATTTTATTCTCTAATTATCTTGTTTTATTTATTTTACTTTAATTCAATTTACATTATATTTTATTTAAAATTTTTTTGATTAGGTACTTTTCATTTTATCAAATTTTTTTTGTTTTATTTTATTTTTCATTTGCGCCTTAATTTTTTTATTTTACCTTTACCTAATTCATTTTTTCTTTTGATTGTTTTATTTTTTCATAAATTTTTTATTCTGTCAGTTATATAATTTTTTTTAGGGCCAAAATCACAGTGCGAAGTTAACTCAGAATCGGCAGTTAACCACAGATTTTCTGTACAAAAATCTGTGCTTCACGTTTAGTTCAAGTGTTACATTTTACCTTAAAAATTTTTGTACTATTTTGTTTATTTTTATTTTATTTCTTTTTATGTTTTCTTTTTTATTTTTTATCTTTTTTAGAAGATATATTTTTAATTTTATTTAATTTTTCTTCACTTATTAATTAATTAATTTTTATTTTGTTTTACCATATTTCATGATGCATTATTTATTTTATTTTTCTTATTTTCCTTTATATATTGTTTTACTTAATTTTTGTTCTACTTTTTGTTTTATATTTTATATAGTTTTTTATTTTATTTGGTCTTATTTTTATCATTAACATTTTGTTTTATTTCACCCTTTTTTATTAAATTTTCTAATTTATTTATAGGTTTCTTAAAATTGTTTGATCATGACCTGTAGTAAACTTATTTATTTCATATCCTTATCCTTACTAATATTATAAATCCGAAAGTGAGTTTGTTTGTTTGCTTCGCTTTCACGCTTTAACTATTCAACCGATCATCATGAAATTTTGTACACGGCTGTAATTTAGCCCAACTTAAAATATAGGATACATTTAATCTCGATTAGGCAAGAGGGCGTTGCACCTCCCATACACACGGAATTTTTCATATTGCATTTCTCAGGAAATATTTTTGATAGATTACTGGAACTTGGTATCGACTTATATAAAATCATTATCTACTCATAGATGAGGGCTGCCACCTTTAAAAAAAAACAAATTCAACTTCAATTAAGGGAGTTAATTATTTGAAAATTATATGATAAAACGGATGTCAAGATACTTAAAAAAGCTGTATATCGAATATATTTTCAAAAGGGTTGCCACCTGTTTGAAAAGTCAAATTTAAATTAATTATACGCAAACTATCTGAAGAAATAAAATATGGTTGTCGAACAAAATATTATTAAGAAACCTTTAGTTTTAAAGTTTTGAATAATATTGAAGTATTTCACAAGGATTGCCACCTTTTTAAAAATTCAACTTAATTAGTTTAAATGAAATATTATAATACTAGCAGACCCGGCGAACTGCGTCCCGCACAAAATAATGGTTTTTTTTTTAACTTTTTGGTCCAACATATTCGCCAACAATTCACGTTTATGATTTCCATTGGCACGCTCATCGGCTAAGATTATGGTTTGTTGGTCGTTTTCCGCCTTAAATAACCTAACGAAAGCGTTATGTCCGTGATGAAGTTCTTGAAATTCTCTAATTGTGTAACATTTCATAGAACGGTTAATCTCACAACGAAATAAATTTGAGGAACATTTCCTCTACACTCCCTGGCGGCAACAATGATCCGGTTCTATAGTAAAACTTTATAGTATAGTTGGTGACAATTTCCAAATGGATGCGAGTAATTGTTCTACAGAAATACGATATACATAGACTTATTTCGGACGAAATACCTTAAGAGTAAGTCTCACGAAAACAATTTAAGTGAAAATAAATTTGTTTTGCTTGAACTTATTGCAGTAAAAGGCGCGCGATGGTTTTGGCGGTTGATTTATCGGTGGCGATTTGAGATTTACCCCTGCACCTCAACCTTGGTATCTCCGAAAAAAGCTTTAAGGCATAACAATACTGGCAAAAATCACATAAATTCGGCCAATCGTAACACATAAAAATTCGATATACTCAGTGGTGCAACAGGT
>NW_016162391.1:30146-43415 GCF_001687245.7 Rhagoletis zephyria | reverse complement strand
ATTGATACACCTCGGCTTACCATCTAGCGGAAGGTTTCGGAAGGGTGAAAAAACATATATTTAATACTTGCGCCGGGTATTTAATGTTCGGCTCCGCCCGAACTTAGACTTTCTTACTTGTTATATCTGTGATAATACCGATATTTATATCGATGAAAATAGAAAGGGCGCCGATGAAAAGGTGCATATGTATCAAAGTTTCGATAAAAAAAACATCGCTATTTCTTTCGATAAATATGTATATCGATAAAAAATTGGCAACATCGATCGATGGTTAAAAAAAAAACCGATTTCAATGATAACGACGAATTTTAAGCAACCGATGTCGAAAATAAAATTCAAGATATCGTTGGAAACACCGATAGTGAGAGCTAATCACAGTCACACATTCTATTTTCTCATTATGAAAATTTTTTTGTATTTTTTACCCATTTTTTTGTTTGTACGCAAATAACTGACAACAATTTTACACTTCTGCACACATATCCACATCATCCCGTCGAATGTCACAGTCCATGAAAAAGCTCCATTTTCTTTTTCGATCACCTTGCAACCCAGTAACATCTTTCTACTCCAAGCGAGCCAGCCAGCCAGTCAGCCAGCCAGCTAGTCGTAAGTCGAGGTGAGTGCCAACATGGCAAATGTGACACTGAACGAAAGAACAACAAATGCAAACACCAACAGTGCCAGAAGCAGCAGTAGCACAAAAAGGCACATTACAATAACAAAAAAAAAAAAAGAAAAACTACTAGGGTGGCAAAACTAGTGTACTACTAACTCTTTGCAAGTGACACCGATGCCGTCGAATGAAAATAAAATACAATAAAAAGCTTTAAGGAAACCGTGGAAACGAAGTCGCCAAGTCGAGTCAAGCCAAAGGAGCAGTGGCAGAAAAAGAAGAAGCACTAGCTAGCACCGACGAGTACATATTGCTGCTGTTGCTCATCAGTGGAAAAAACAACGCCGCGCATTTGGCATTAAGGTGTTTAGTTGTCATTGTTGGCGTATTGTTGTTGTGTCGCTACACCTGAAATACGGCAGCAAAAATGTTGACGCTGAAAAATGTTAAAATGCAAATGTTAGACGATTTTTTCGCGCTTATTGTTATTGGCTTGTTAGCTAGATTTTTTATTTATTTTTTTTTGTAATTTTATTTCTGCTGGTGGTGCTGTCTGTGAAGTTACATTTTAATAAATTTGAACCCGTGTGACATTTGTTGTATTTCAGCTGATTTTTTGTCACTATTGCCGGGCTGCTAGCGCAAAAGTGACTCGCTCAAGGCGAATTTATACAAGGTGGTGTTACTGGCGAATTTCGATTTTCGCAACGGTACTTCCAAATGTCAAAATAATGTGTTTGTTGTAATATGAATTCGCCTTGTTGACAACNTCGCGGTACTACTGAATGTCAAAATAATGTGTTTGTTGTAATATGAATTCGCCTTGTTGACAACAAAAACATCATTTTGACATTTGGAAGTACCGTTGCGAAAATCGAAATTCGCCAGTAACACCACCACCTTGTACTATAAATTCGCCTTGGACTCGCTTGTCTTTTCGCGTATTTTTTTTTTTTTTCATTCAGCTGCCTATTTAACAAGAATCGCAGAAAGTGTGAAGAGCTGAAGAAGCATTACTTATTTATTTTGTATACTTCTTTTTGGCTGCGTAGAAGTAAAAGTCGCTATGCAATAAAAAGTATAAAGGCCAAANCAAAAACATCATTTTGACATTTGGAAGTACCGTTGCGAAAATCGAAATTCGCCAGTAACACCACCACCTTGTACTATAAATTCGCCTTGGACTCGCTTGTCTTTTCGCGTATTTTTTTTTTTTTTCATTCAGCTGCCTATTTAACAAGAATCGCAGAAAGTGTGAAGAGCTGAAGAAGCATTACTTATTTATTTTGTATACTTCTTTTTGGCTGCGTAGAAGTAAAAGTCGCTATGCAATAAAAAGTATAAAGGCCAAATCCTTTCGAGCTTTAGTTGCGGCTCACTAACAAGTTTTTGGCATTTTACACTTTTACCCCACAAAAATCGGGTGTGTCAGTGTCAAATGTGTCACTGCCAGCAGCCGCACACCAAGATTCGCCACTTCAAATCTCCAACAATGCCGCTAATCTTCCAAACACACGCACACACACTCAACTTTTGCAACACACCTTTTTAAATGCAAAAATTGTGTTTGTTGCAAATTTGTTTGCCGGTTTGTTTACATTTTTTTCTGCGATTAGTAAAAAAACTATCTATGTAAGATATCTAAAAAAATAGCAAAAGGCAATGTAAAAATTAAAAACACAACTAATCGCTGTTTTTTCACACTCACTTTCCTCTATTTAGTTATACATACAACATACATATGTACATAGATACCTACACGCAATTTATTTTATGCATGAATTTTTAGGTTTCGCACCAGTGTTGTTGATCGATCATTCATACTTTGTTGGTTGGTTGGTTTGCACAAACAAGTGCGTCTACAATTCGTTTATGCGTCGTGTTTTAAGCCAAAAGATTTTGCATGTCAGCTGTCGGCATTACGCTGTTGCAGCTTACCAGCTGTCATCGTAAATGTCAAAATGTCCATGCGTTGATGAAACGAAACGAAAACGAATAGTTGCTGCGAAGAGTCGTTGACATTGATGTTGCAATATTGGCAATGGCTTGCGCGAAATTGTAGGTGTTTTTAAAGTTTTATGCTACCAAATTGGAAAGAAAGACTTTTATCATATGTACACTAGGCGACAAATGAAATTGTACACCTTGTTCTAATACAATATTCGCAATTCTTTTCTTGATTTTTTTTGGCATTATTTATTTATAAAAAAATATTGTTCATTCTATAATATAAACCATATATGTAAATCAAAGTTTCGCACTTTATATTAAGTTCACAAAAATTATTCCATGTGTATAAGCACCAATTTCTTATGAAATAAATTTCGGGAGACCGTTGACAACGAAAAATTAACGCCCGTTTTTGTAAATTGCATTTGTTATATACAAAAAACCGCAAAAGCAGTATCCAAAAAAATCTCAAAAAAAAAAAATCAACGCGATTTTGTAGCCGGTCGAAACTTGCATTTCTTGAATGGGCTACAAAACTGCACTCGAAAATTTTCTAGAAATTCTGAATGAAAAGTTATATTTGGATGAAATTTTTTTGAATTTTTGTGAACTTTATATAAAGGCAAAAAATGTTTCATAAAAATAATTGTGAATATTATACTAGAATAAGGAGTACACTTTCATCTGTCGCCTAGTGTATATCGGTTAGTTGAAAAAACGTCTTCTTCAATTTTCAAATTAAATTATGTATGTATTAGGTGAATTTTCTAGTCCAACACTAATTTTAAGTAAATTATGGACTGGTTTTTTAACTGAACTTTTTTAGACTTAGTCAAGAATAAGCTGTGTAAAAAGTAGGCTAACTTTTGACTTAAGTCCAAAAAATGTCTAAACTAAGTTGAGTTGGAGAAACCAGCCCTACGAGTTCAAATACGGGGCTATCGAGAAAGTCGTCTTATAGCATAGACAGACGGCAAGCAACGTCGATTCAGATTAACTACGCAGTTTATATGATCGGTAGATATTGCGGGCTCAAATCCCTTGGCAGCTACATTTTTTGTATTTTTTTAGCTATATTTTAAGAATGGCGCGGAGTGGGGGATCGAACATAGGAGCTAATGAGTTGTAGTACACAGTTCTGACCACTCGCCTACCGCGGACGCCAGTCTCGTTTGCTGAATTATTTGCCCAGAGAACATGCTTGACTGGCCTGGACATCTGCGATTGCAAACCGCAGACGCGGTACATAAATTTCCAGACTTTTTTAAATGTTCGTCTGTTTTCATATCAGCGTGGAGTGAAGTTTGAATTGTATTTGAAGTTTTAGACCTGTTATTTCTGGCATTAAATGCTCGAAAGTGCTGGAGGCAGACTAAACGTTTGAAAAAAGTGCTCTCAACTCCAAGTTATCATTGTAAACGCTCCCTTATAGTTAATGCTGTACCATTTGCTCTGATAATTTCGCATTTATTGATATAAATAAGTGTTAAGTAAGTATTTTGCAATGGGATACTGCGCAAGATAAATTTATTACGCAATAAAAACATTACGAAATTAAAAAAAAAAGTTAGTGTAGTGTTTGAAAAAGTGGATTTTTTCTTGGAATCGCAAAAAAATTTACAAAGTTTTTACTTTGTTCAGCCAGAACTCAGCGAGTTTATTAATTTATATAAATACGCTTCAATGTTATGCTGAATTTATCAATAGTCAAAATGCTCTAAATTTTTTGCGATACAATTTTTTTCAAATGTGTTTAAAATTTTCGTGGATGTCTTTCTTTTGCACGGCATTCTCGTGTTATTATTAAAAACAGTGAGTTCTTCAGCAACGAGCAACTTCAAATTAGCACATCATTGCACCAAAAAAAAATGGATTGGGCTATAAAAATGCATACTCCACTTTTTAAATTCTGATTAAAAACTTTTGCACTTTTGATTAAACTTTGTTGAATTTTACCAAGTTTTATACAAAGTTTGAAACTTTTATTTGAATTTTACTAATTTTTATACAAAGTTTGAAACTTTTATTTATAAACTTTTTGTTACACAATTAACTATATTTTTATAAATAATGAACGAAATATGTAGCTTTAATTTTTTTCATTTATTTCATTAGCACCATAAGACTCTTTACCTCTTTTATAGTACAATTGTCATGAGCATTATTGTGAATATTTTAAAAATTAAGTGTTATAGTGTTATTGTGCTTTGTGCCATGATTTTTTGTTTTTCAGGAAAAATAGAAAAGGCAACAAAGTCTAAGCTGTAGAAGTTATAGCTGCTATTTCGGAGATCACCACATCTCCTAATCAGACTTTGTTTATGTATTTCTAGACTTCAGCAGGAATCGAACCTGATCGAAATATATTGATGTTGTTTACTTTATTAGGGCATATTTTTACACTATTTAATAGAGAATTGAAGTTCCCAACCACCAGTATGTTTTTAGTTCTGCGCGATGAGAATTAATATACGTTTTTTTAACATGAAAATCACTGTTTGAAGAAGTGTATTTATTTATGTCCAAGCTCTACAAAAATTGACTTTGGACCGGATTTTTCTGCAAATCGAATGGAACCAAAGACATCTGCCGCATACAAATATATTACTTATGTATATTCTGGAAATCCCCTTAAAAAAATATATTTTTGGCGTTGTTATGTAACTTTTCGTTTACCACACCAAAAGGCAGGACTGGGTATTAGAGGGTTAAACTAAAACTATAAATATGCGTTTGGCACAGTAAAATTTGTTTTCAACAATGAAAAATTATAAAATTATTATATTCTGCGCTGGTAATAGAAACTTTTTAATTGGTAACAAAAGTTCCTGTTTAAGTTTTTGTTAGCAGAATTTTTACATTTTTCGATTGGAAAAAGTAAATCGAATAAACTGTCTTCACATTCTTATGTAAATTTAGTTGAAAAAAAACCTTGACTTTCGAGCAGCAAACATTGAAATCACGGCTTCGAAATCAATGTCACGAACCAGAGATGATTCCAATACCAAAGTTCCGAGGCTAATTAGTCGTATCTTCATTCATTGTAGAACGTAAAAACTTCTTAATATGCACTAATAGACTGAACAAACATTCGGCTTCGGCAACGGAGGCAAATGCTGGGTCCCTAATTCCTTCGATAAAAACCATGGACACGTCAATATCGTGAAAGCCTCCCAGAAGTATGCTACTTGCTTTTAAAGGGCTTCTTCTTAAGCATAGCAAAATAGAGTTAAAAAAATAAAATAAATAGTAAATAAATATCGATTAAGTTAATTGGCGACCTCAGGAACTTCCACAAAACGAATGGCACATAGAACAAGGAATTGAATGAAATCACTATATCGTCGGTGATACTCAAAACGTTCTATGTAACTTACCTTTGTGTGATATAAGTGTCAACGGTACTAATAATAGACTTATACCGTTTTGCAGTATCACCGACGATATGGCCCCTTGTTGTCCATAATAATGTCGCATTTGTGAACAACTACTTTTCTATCATCTGTTCCCCTCTATGAAGTAGTATGTATGTATTAATAAATAAATTTATAATTATCGCCACAATTAATTTGCTCGTGAGAATTCTCAGTAAATGCCACCTATTACCTTTTAAATTACCGTGGGCGCTCTAAACAACATTCAATAAGTGTTGAAGTAGCTAAATGTTGCTTTAAATTAATTAATTGTTTACGAGCAACATAAATTAAATTGCGACCTGCGAGTTTTCAGCATTTGTTTTAGCATCTTTGGTTTTTGTTTTATTTTTTTATATTTATTTATAACATTTGTGGCAGTGCGCCGCGTTAAGGTTTGGCCAACTTTGGCGCTATTTCGTTTTTGGGGTAGATTGTGAGTGGGCGTATAAAGCGATAAATTTCCATGGCACAAAATCCCAAATGGCTGGTTGCTTGGCTGTTTGGCGGTGAATGGTGGCGGCTATCTGGTGACTGGTGGCAACAAGTGGCATTATTACTGTTTTCAGTTTGTAAATAGTAGTGTATTTTTGTTGTTGTCACGCCAGTTGGCATTGGTGTAAATGTCATTTGACGGTTAGTGGAAAATTGTAAAGTAAATATCTGTAATAAAGAAAAATATATTAGCTTGTTAAAAAACTATAAAAATAAATTTTTAATGTTTGTTTGTGTGTGTGTGCTTTATGAAACAGCGCCCAAAATGTTGCGACGAAATTGATTAATAACGCAAGTTAATAAAAACTAATAGAAGCAACAGAAAAACAATGAAATAAATCATAATGGATTTTGACGCTGGAGTACCGCGTATTGTATAATATCTCTTCAGAGCTTGGGAGAAATAAATTAAATACACAAGAAAATCTAGCTACATAGCGATTAGATATGGAAACGAAGTAGGCAGCCAGCAAAGCAAGAAACCGCTATTCAATTATTTTTCTTTTTTGTTTTATAAAAAAGGGCAAACAAAAAAATAAAAATAAATTAAGTAAATTTCGCCACCGCTCAAAATTCATTCTGCGGTTTACCAAATCACCGCCACTACTCATTCGCTCAAACAATCAAACCATGAAATTATGACGGCAAGAAATGCCACCAACAATCAACAGCAAAGCAATGTGAAGAAGATTTTAAGAAGGGGGAGGAAATTCAATTTAGCGCCGAGGCATTGCAATCTGAACTTTTTTGAAATGCTAGCGGCAACGACGAAACTACTGCAACAGTAACAGCAACAGCAATAGCAGCAACAAGAACATCTCATTGCTCATTCAGCAACAGACTACTCCCAACTGTTATTTGTTGCATATTTAATAGCAAACAATGCAGGCGGCAATGTATATACATAAATCCAATCGAAGTTGCAGCCGCAGTGATGAGCTGCTACAATATGATTGTTGATTGCCTCTACCTCCACCCACCTCCACTGCAAGGCCTGTGCGCCTCAATTGTTGATATGTATGTAGCTTTTTGAAATACGTACAGCCGAATGTTGCCACTATAGCATCTGCTATGGCAGCCCAAATGCAATATTTCGCATTTTTCCATGCTTGTAACAAAAATTTCAACAAGTTGGCTAACTGCTTGTGATGTTGGGCGGTGTAGACGCACTCACTCCTCTTATGACAGCAATAGAGGATGTCGGCTATCAACGCCTCAGCTGGCTGCCTGTTCATCATGGTTGTATGTATGTATGTATGCACTCATGCGCTTGATGAATATGCTTGTTGAAGAGAGTAACTGATGGATTAATAGACAGGTAAACAGTTCGACCGAGAGAAGGAAGTAACAGATTTTTGTGCGAGTTAAATGGTAATACATACCCATGTACATATGTATATAAGGCTTAAGTGATATAATGCTCATCCACCATGGCTACCGTTAAGTTGGTGCATCTATTAGCCACCGATATATGTATGTATGTAAATATAAACATTAGCATGCCACGCGAAAAAATGCACTGTTTTCTCATAGGAATCGACAAATTTGCTCTATTGTACCATTCCCACATAAATATTTTGTCTCGGTTTAATATCATTCTTAGGCTGAACGTGGTAAAAATAGTTATTTTTCATAAATAATGTACATACAAACATTTAGTGCGAAGTAACCTTACAGGGCAAATCTGGCTATGGTAGTATGTAAGACAATTGAAAAATACTAGGCAAGATAGTTTGAAAGATTTTCTTTATTCTGGCACTAAATAAAGTCTTACGGAAAAAGCCTCCCTTAACAACTTTCATGGTGAAAAGCTCGTTTGACAGCAAGTTCCTTTTTATCACTTTGCTCGCACTACTCCAACAGTCGTGGCCGAGTGAAAAAGCATTGGCCTGCCATTCTAAAGATCCGAGTACAAGTTCTCGGCGGCGGAATTTTGTTTTTTCCAAGTTTAAATTTTTTTTTTTAATTTTCTTTTAATATCTACAATGCTTAAACACTTATTTTATTCGCTTACTTTTCTTTTTTAATCTAATTTTTCAATTTTGTTTTAAAAAGAAAAAAACATTTTTTTTTAAATTTAATTTCATTTTTAAAAACTTTATTTTTTTTTGCAACTTACTTCCTNCCTAATTTTTCAATTTTGTTTTAAAAAGAAAAAAACATTTTTTTTTTTAATTTAATTTCATTTTTAAAAACTTTATTTTTTTTTGCAACTTACTTCCTGTATAATTTCTAATCTGTTCTATGTTCTCTTCATACGTACTAATTTTTGTTGTACAAAAAAAGAAGATAATTCTCTTCTACTAATATAAATAACTCTGTTGATAATTTAAAAAAATAAGTGGTTTTCTTTTTTTAAATTAATTTTTTAAATTCAACTTTCTCTTAATTCTTAGATTTCATTGTTTTAAAGAGAAAAATATTTTTTACTTCGTTTTATTTTGAGCTTCTTTTTTCTGTTCTTAATTTAACTTTAAAACATTTTATTTTTTTTTTCATTTTAGATTATATTATGCATTTTAAAAAGAAAAATATTTTTTTTTTTGAATTTATTTAATTTTTGGAACTTATTTAATTAAAATTGTTTATTTTTATTTTAATTTTTAGATTTTATTTTTTAAAAAGCAAACATATTTTTTAATTTCGTTGAATTTTAAGAAACTTGTATTATTTTTTTACATCTAATTTTATAATTTTTTTAATTCTTACTATTTATGGTTTTAAAAAGAACAAATATATATATTTTATATAATTTCATTTAATTTTTAGAAAACTTATTGCTACAAGACAAACCGAAAAACGCCAAGTCCTCCGCGTTAGCATATCTTTAAATTAGTCTTTCGAAATACAGAAAACACATACAGAGTCTTGCGAAAGACTTGTCTTTTTGAAAAACTGTGTCAAATTGAAAGACTGTTGCCATAATTGCCATAATGTTAAAAGATTTGAACATTAAAGATCTGCAGCAGTACTAATAAAACAAAGAGATCTGCAGCAGTATTAATAAAACAATGCTAACTTGCGCAAAATAAGGAGCTTTTTATCAATGTATTTTGGCAGCTTTTAAACACATTTTACCTTTGAATTTTATAACTCATTGTAAAACATATTTAAAGGTGCTCTCGTGTTCAAGGAACCATCAAAGAGTTTATTTGTTTAAGTAAGGCCAGCTTGACTGCTGAACATCAAAACCCGACACGGAAATCCCCTGTTGAGTCTAGTTCAACAGAGCATACCAGTCGAATCGAACGAAGCCAAGTCCCTCGCCATCTGGTCTTTTGAACGCAATGAAGCCTACCGCATCGAATAATTTCAAGGCTGGAACATTCACGTCCATTTGTACGACATGAAGCAGCCACCGTAGCTCCAGTATCCTATTCGTAAACTGCTGCACCACATATATGTGTATATCGATGCCATTGCAAAGCCCGTTTCCGGTAGATGAACGGCTTTGCGGCATATAGGCAAATTTTGTTCGTGCGAAGCCACTTTGAATTCGACAAAGGGACGGTGAGTGTCCATCCGCTTATGGAGGGACTTTTCAAAGAATATTTATTGTAAATTGACTAGGTATGCAGTCTATGCTCAAACCCCTGATTCTTTCCTGTGGATTGAGCAAAACACCCTTATGTATGTGTATACCAATCGACTATAGTCTTCAGCTCCCGCAGCTTCGTTGTTCTGTGCCATCATCGATTGGTGGATTTGGGTTATCATCTTCATAATTTAGGTATGCTCGAGATATCAGCTACCTTACTTCTTTTTAAACCGGTTCGTAGAGCTTGCGGTTTATTTTGAGCTTTGCAGCTGCCTTTAGATTACTTAAAAATTCTGTACTCAGAAATATTTTCGCTTTTTCCTGCAGGATACGTTACATTTGCGGAGTAACTGCTTGATTTTCTCATGCTGTTCTTCAATTTGAAGAAGCCGAGACGTTCTGCATGTGTCTGATTATCAATGTATCTCTTGTGAGTAGCCCATTGACCATTGACTTTTCGCCTCTACTGAAAGTGAGAATGTCTCTTGATCATCTCTCATGTTACATTCAGAGCACTGGTATCAGCTTCTTTAAGGAAGTGTGCGGCTTGCCCTCTTCCAGGCTTGTCTGCCTTCCCATTTCCCGGTATATCTCGGTAAAAATATTACAATTGGATTCCTAATTGCATGTATTTGTTTGGGATATGAATTCCTAAGCACATTTTAGTACAGCACGTGGTTTTTCGTGACCCAGGGAGTATGGGTCCGCTTTTATTCCATAAATTTATTAGGACTGATTCTGATTCGAGTTAAAGTGTTTTGGTCAGTAAAACATACCCAATTCTTATGTATGAGATTCGCTTGCGGAAGGAGCATCATTTTTTTTTTTTTTTTATTTAATTTTGTCTTCTCGAAGCTATCTAATGTAAAGGAAACAAAATTTGTTGGTTATAATTTGTGAAACAAGTTGCTTTCGGAAATTTTATGCGATTCCGTACTCCGCTGCTACACGAAACACCATTGAGTTAGACCAACATGGCAAGTTTTTGTAATTGAATTGAAAATCATAAAATGTGCGAATTTTATGTTTGGTGTTAACAGTTTTTATGTGGGTGGAAGTCAATTACGTTTACACATAGCAGCTGCTTATGGTACACAAAATTTGTGGTAAATTTACAGAAATGATGCAATAAATGTAAATGTATTTGCTGATGATGCGTTTGGGAAAAAGCTTTCAGGCAATAAATGTACTCTACTCGATGTTTGCATAATAAAATAGATTTTGGGTAGCTGGTTTTACTGTTGGCACTCTAGACACACAAAATCTCTTGATTATTCCTAACTTCTACAATGTATTTCTTACAAGTAAAATCAAGTTTTCATTTGTAAAAAATTTCTGCCACGTTCATTATAAAAAGTACTTGAGCGACAGATTGTGCTATATAGCACCATAAAATTGTAGATGCGTTTGTGCTCAATGAAACTCGCAAATCATTTCTGGTGCTCGGTCAAACCTCGGACCGTGCAATAGGCAACAATAAATAGTTATTAAAGAATTTTCTGAGTTTTTTAGAACTCTTACTTATAGATATATCGCTTACGAATAGATATTTGTGAATTTATGATAACTTACAACTATTTTAGTTTAGTCGCTCTCAACTAAGGTACATTCTTAAACCAAGCATGTAGCTTTTTCAGAATCCCGCCATCTTCCCCACGATATCAAGGAATCCCACGAAAACTCTCGTTGTTCAAAGCTTCTCATAAGGAAGACTTATTTTAATATGAAACTCCATCGTCAGTACCGTAGATAAAAGGAACAGTCCAGCGCCTTCGTCTTGGTCTGCAGGCTGTATCGGAGATACAGCCGCTAAATTTAAACGTAGAATACGTCGTATGGTTAAGAGCATATCCAAGTCAAAAACGAAAGCACACACTAAGAAAAAAATATCGATAACAAAAGCGATAGTAATATCGATAAAAAATCGATATCAATATCGATATCAAAATCGATAATAATATCGATAACAAAATCGATAGCAAACTCGATAACAAAATCGATAAAAATATTGATAACAAAATTAATAAAAATATCGATTACAAGATCTATCAAAAAAATGGATTACAAAATGGATTACAAAGTCGATAACAAAATCGACAAGTATATCGACATCAAAAGTGATAACAACATCGATAGCAAAATCGATAAAAATATCGATAGTAAAACTGATAAAAATATCGATAACAAAAGCGATAACAATATCGATAGCAAAATCGATTAAAAATATCGGTAACAAAACCGATAAAAGTATTGATGACAAAATCGATAAAAATATCGACAACAAAATCGATAGCAAAATCGATAACAAAATCGATAAAAATATCGTTAAATAATCGATAATAAAATCGATAACAACGTGGATAACAAAATCCATAACAAAATCAATCAAAATATCGATAACAAAATCGATAAAAATATCGACCATTATATCGGTAAGTTCCGAAAATATCGATAGCAAAATCAATAACAGTATCGATATCAATTTCGATAACAAAATCGATAAAAATATCGATCACAAAACCCACAAAATATCGGTTATTATATCTATAAGTCCCGAGAATCCCGAAAATCCCGAAATAGTTCCCAGATTGAGTCTCTGTGCCTCTATCTATATCCTTTTCTCTACAACTACCTTTATTTTAATCTTCCTTCCTCTATCTTCATTTATACTTTTATCAGTATCCTCATCCTCATCTTTTTCTTTATATGTATTTATCTTTGTTTTTATTTTTATGTTTATCATATTTTTTATATACATATTCCCCTTCACCTTTGCCCTTATATATAAAAGTAAAGTGTTTAAATTTCCTTTGTTCTTAATTTTTGGCTTTATCTTTGCGGAACTTTGTTTTTGTTTTTATTTTTACCTTTGCCTTTATCCTTTTCTTTATCAATGTACGTACTCACCTTTACTTTTATTCTTCGATTGGTCTTTTTCTAAGTGTTGCTTCACTTCAAAAAGTTTTCGTGTATATATATTAGTATAAAAAATAGAAACAGATCCACATTAACTGCAATCAACATATGTACATACGCTGTGATTAGGTTATAAATATTGCTCCATTTGTTAATCAAAAGCCGAAATATGTACTTACGCACACATACATACTTTTTGTCTCCTTCCCACACTTCCAATGCATGCACGTGTTTGCAAAATGATGACGAGGTGATTTTGTATGGAAAATCATTTATGCCCATATATTTGAATAAAATAAACATATATAGAAGATATCAACCAATACTTCCCATATACC
>NW_016162391.1:0-24330 GCF_001687245.7 Rhagoletis zephyria | reverse complement strand
ATTAAAATACAGTTCATTCTCTAACAAAACTCATATAAACCCATGTTTCAAACTTTTTAAAAGACCGCAACAAACTTTCCCTTAAATTTCAAACTTTTTGACGTGTATACATCTTTGGTTTCAGTAGGGGTTAAATTTGCGATGCTGTAACGCATATCCCAGCACAAAATTTCGAAGGGCTTAGCATGTGTATTTCAGCATAAAATTTTTATTTTCATTAGAAGCACCCTGTGTTTGCTTGCCAAATGGTTGCATACATTTAGGCATATGCATAGTAAGAGGAAATCGAGTTGACGATACCGCACAAACGATCAAACAATTTTTGATTTTTATGAAGCAAGACAATCTCGACACGATATCGTTCAGACGAATGTCGTCATACGTGATTCATGCCCTGGGCTCGAATCGTAACATCCGTTCACGGATCGAAAACGATACGAAAGAAAATTACGTGATAAGTCAGGCAGTATAGGCTGAATGGGACAAAGAGTACGTTCATCATAATACGTATGTCATAATCCGAAAAATGTGTTTTTACGCGACGAGTGGTACGATATCGTATGTGACGATTCGAGCCCTGGTTTTGATATTCGTAGATGCTTTTAGGCATAGGTTTAGTAGTCTATTTTAGTAAATTTAGGAATGTATACAAATAGAAATGCTCAAACTATAAGCTCAAAAACCATAACTGATGCGGTGTTTCCAAGATATTTTAACGCCCTTGAGTCACAAGTATATACAAGTATATTTTATCAATCATACCGATAATTTCATGTATTAAAGTAATTAAAAATGAAAATCAATAAAAACATTAAATCAGAAAAATGGAAAAAATTAAGTGAAATTAATGTTTAATTTCTAACCTAACCTACATTTGTATGTATGTAACTGAATCGCTTAATAATAGCTTTACATATAAAAAGATTATCCTAATTTTCGAGCTTAACTCCCTAATCTGTTATTAGAAAAAGATATTAGCCAAGCAAAATTATAATTAAAAATATCTCAGATTAAACCGATAACTTTTTGGTGACCAACTTAGTTTAATCGATTATACTTGCGAAGAAGAGGAGGAATGTCAAATATTAAAGTAAACAAAAATTGACGCTAGTAAGGAAAATAGGATTGTAAAGGTATTTTTAATAAAATATTCAGTTATAAATATATTTAAATGGCCTAATATGTGCTGCAAAAAAAAGTGACCACGGTGGCACAGAGAAGAAGTTTAACTTTTCCTCGAGTTGTGTGAATAACAAGCACAACCAATTTGACAGCTACCCAGCTTTGATTGAGATTATATTTATATGTAAACGTACTTTTATGCTTTGCCGTTCGCATATGTATACACATCAAATTTCATGAGTACCTAGTGCTCACGCCTTTTTTTCTCAGAAGCTCTAGAATTTTTTTGAGTACACAGTTTTATAGCGCATTCAATTTTAGTCCAATAATGTGCAAGTTTCAAGTCGCTAAAGATTATCTTTGATTTTTTAGAATTTTTTTTGTCTCATTTGCTTCCATATAACGACTAAACACAATTTATTTTTATATGGCAGAAACCCGCAACATCCTCGGCGAAAAAATTTCTAAAAAATCAACGGTAATCTTTAGCCACTTGAGACTTGTACATTATTGGACTAAAATTGAATGCGCTATAAAACTGTGGATTCAAAAAAATTCTACCACACCTGAGAAAAAAAGTTTGAAATTTGGGTGAAAATTTGTTGCACTTTTTTGCAGATTTTTAAAAAGTTTTAAACTTGAGTTTATGTGAGTTTTGTGAGAGAATGAACTGTATTTTAATTAAAAATTCTTAAAAGTAAATAAATAAACATGAGTGTCAAACAATATCACTTTGAAATGGGGGTGCTATTGTATTGGCCAATACTGTATATAATTTATAAATTAATATAATTTTCAAAAAACTTATTGTTAACAGGCGAACAGCATAACGCTAAGACCAGATCTTAGTTACCAGATCTTTCAATTAGCCTTTCGAAAGACAGTAAAGAGCCTTCAAGATAGTTGCTGTGGTGACTTGAAAGACAGTTGCCAGAATTGCCCTGTTAGTTTCAATTCGCCTTAATGTCTTGGACGACACCATTCAATTTCTCTACGTACCATATAATTTCTAAACCTTCTATTCCACTATACATACATATGTTTATCACTCACCGTGTTTGCCTCACCGAACTAAATCTTTAATCGCTTATAGCAGTCTGGAATATTCGACTATAATTTCTTTTGCAATCGTACTTTCATTAGACAAACAAACCCACCAACATTTTAGCACTTCATACACACACACACACACACACACAAACACACACATGTGCATACAAATGGGGAAAGGCGTGACCAATTAAAGAAAGCGCGGCTAAATCAATTATCCAACTTTGTTTCAGAACAGTAAACTCATCTCCCTGCCATTCATTCATCCATCCATCCATCCGTTGCTTATTCGTATACTTCGTAGCGGCTGTGGCTGCTGCTACATACATACTATCTACCTACAGCGCTTCTATTCTATTCGCATACAAAAGCGTAATATTTTATTTCCTTAATTTAATTGTTTTTAATATCGTAACTCCATTGTTGTGCTCTTTTCGTGATGAATAAATGCAAAGCGTTGCAATTCAATTGCTTTTTATATACATATTTCTGGGTGTGAAAACTGTGATCAGCAAATCTCCTTTCCAAAAAGTTCATCACATCATTCAAAATGTTTTCATCCTCTTTGCAGGTGTTAATTTAGCTTTGCTGGCTGGTCGCTTTGTGGTTTAATGCACCCAATGCAGTGTGGTAAACTAATTACAACAACAAAAATACTAACAAAAATGATACCCAACCCTGAACTCATAAGCAACTGATCGTTCGGGTTAGCCAGTCAGGCTGTCTGACTGAAATCCAATCTCTTATTATTTTTATTTCTAAGGAATTTAGTACCGAGAAAGAGGTGCAGTGAGTGGTGCGGTGCGGCCGTAGCTGTAGACATTGTCATGGGCAAGTGACTGCGCTAATGGACAGATTCTATGGCAATTGCTTTCAATGCTGGCAGCTTTTTGCTACAGTCTGAGCAATGCTGAACTGAACTTCTTTCTAATGCAGCTGTGCGAGTCGTCTAATTTTCAGCTAATGAAAACGACGAAGAGGCACAGGTTATGGCATAGAGAATGGCAGTGAAAAGGCGAAGAAAAGTAGAAAAATTAAAGTGATTTACTTTTAAGAGGCAATTTGTCACAGGCATCTGGCGGCATAAGGTAGGTTGCTGTTGCAGATGTTAGTGATTTGATGTGGGTCAATTGGAGCAATTAAGGTTCCGTTTTTGATTGCAGTTTTCAACTTTTTGATTGATTTCCTTTTTTTGAGGGTTTGCGGATGCACACAATTCAGTATCATCTAAAAAAAAATCACATATTTTATAGATACTCTCCTCAAATTAGGGCATCCCCNAGGCATAAGGTAGGTTGCTGTTGCAGATGTTAGTGATTTGATGTGGGTCAATTGGAGCAATTAAGGTTCCGTTTTTGATTGCAGTTTTAAACTTTTTGATTGATTTCCTTTTTTTGAGGGTTTGCGGATGCACACAATTCAGTCTCATCTAAAAAAAATCACATATTTTATAGATACTCTCCTCAAATTAGGGCATCCCCATTTCCAACTGGCTAAATAACTATTCAATGCAGAGTGCTGAGTCCATCTAACTGGTTTCAAAAACCCAGCAAAAAATACCTTGTTTTTTTTTTTAGAGAATGGGAGCAAGCTACAAAGTGTTTCCTTCTTGTCAAGAAAGAAATCCTCCTGAAGTTCTAGAGAGTGTCTGCAGTTCAACCGATCGGATCATCGTCTCTGATTAGCCAAAAACCCGTTAGATGGATCTCCATGAGACCTCTTCCGAAGAACATGTTTCTAACTCGACCTAGGGCTGGGCATGCACTTTTGCAATGGAACGCAGTCTCGTCTTCTAGCCACATTTCACATAAAGCCAAGTATCTTATTATGGAGACGAAAGCCCGCAAATCACGTTTGCTCAACGCCAGCCGAAATCTAGGCCCGCTCCAGTGTAGGGCGTCCAAGGAACACTTCAGACTGGCGGCAAGTGTCGCAGATAGTTATGACAGTAGTCATCGTGTTTCTGGTGCGTGGATGAGTTACACCTCATAGCCAGATGTGTGACGATGATTTTCACTACCGCTAGCTTTTTCATAGCCTTGACATTTGTATTTCGTGGCATCTACACTTTATATGGGCTTAGTGCTTAATTTTCGTGTCTACCCAAACAGACAATTCTGCTTGATAAGCAACAGCCTGCGTTACCACAAGGGGGAAGGGTTTCCACAATGATAGCATTGGATGAGAACCCGTTCTAACCGCCCGAGTGCCACTCTGTCGGGTGAGAGATAGTGCCACGTCACGAAACCGACCCCGCAACATTAGCTCCGTAGGTTTGGCAGATTGGTAATAAGAACCCTTCCGCCATCTTCCTCGCCCTAGCAGTGAAAGTTAGACGTCTCTTCAGCACCACATCGAATTAAAGTTTTGCTCGAATAAACTGTGTATGAGCTAGTTACCGGATGGTATCCTGGAGGGGTGCCTGCCTATTTAGTCTGACTTCCTTCCTTTTAAAACTCTCGAATTGCTAATCGACACACTTATAAAGCTACATGCATGTGGCATTTTTCATATATATAGCGGGAGCTTTTCTTCATGTTTCGAAGCAACATCCATAATGGTGTCGCCTTCCATAAAGAAAACACCTACATAACTGGACCAGCAACTTACTTGGTTGCGTGCCGATCTTGGCCCAGAAGTATTCAAGAGTATGCCTCAAGGGGGTGTGCTATTACTGTGGACTCTTAGTCAGGAATATACTGTTTATGAAACTGTAAGGAAGATTGACGGCAGTTACGGCGTATGCTAGCAATAGTAAGCGCCAAATGCCTGTTATAGTAAGCCTTCTCATAGAAAAACGCTTATGGTTATACATAAATTTGCTTCTAGAGTTTGGCTTGAGTGTTAATGTCGAAAATATTGATGTGATTCTCTTTACAATGAAGTACTAGTTTTAACATTAGATCAAGTCCAGCTTTGGGAAGGTATCCTTCTAGTCGAAACAAAACACGAAATACTTATTTGGGAAAGTGTTACGACACCAAACTGTCTTGAAAACTCAATGTGGAACAACGGGTGATGAAGTCTTCAGCAGCCATGTAGCATCCAAGAATTTAGGATACATAGACTATCGTCTGCACTATTGCACTGAATCTTCACAATAGTTGTCAAACCAATACCCGTCTATGGTATACTTGTTTGTTAGATGACTTCAGATGAAAACACTTGCACGATTAAACTGAAGAACGCTCACAGATATTTCACGATTAGTATTACCGAAACTATGGTGACCACATCGACAGCAGCACTCTACATTTCATGTAAATGCAACTTTTTTACTATTTTTCAAAAGTTCAGTTTAAAAATCTATTTAATTTGCAACCTTCTAATTTTTTTTGCACTATATGCGCTTATAATCGTTAAATAGATTAACAAATTTCCGCCAACCAAGCCACAGCCCCAAAGGCGGGTTAATTTAATTGAAGACAATAAACCCAAATNCACCACATCGACAGCAGCACTCTACATTTCATGTAAATGCAACTTATTTACTATTTTTCAAAAGTTCAGTTTAAAAATCTATTTAATTTGCAATCTTCTCATTTTTTTTTGCACTATATGCGCTTATAATCGTTAAATAGATTAACAAATTTCCGCCAACCAGGCCACAGCCCCAAAGGCGGGTTAATTTAATTGAAGACAATAAACCCAAATGTCATAACACTACAATCATTAGCACTTCAGACATCTACAAGTGTCTTCACTCCACTTGGAAAGGAGAAAAGGAGAAACGGAGAAAAAGAAAATCACAACTGAAGTTTAGCTGACGATAAGCAAAACGCATATGGCAAGCGCTTAAGCAATCAACCAACATACGAGTAAGTAGGTTGTAAGATTTCTTTATGAGGCATCTTCCTGCTGAAACAATTCTTTAGCTTCTAGTTGTACAAATTATGATAGACAGCTGTGAGAATTAACTACAAACATTTATTCAACGTTTTATGAGCGAATTTCGCAGATTTTTCTCCAGACGGTTTTTCTATTTTGCACAAATTGTATTACTCACTCAAGAAGCGAAATATGGCGCTCTTCCCGGCTGCGCACAGTTGCTGTTCGCTTTCGTCAGCACTATGTATGTATACATATACGCAAATCTATGCTTTATTTTATTTTCTAAAATTTATAAACAAATGTGAATAAAAATTACGGGTAAACGTTTTATCAGCCGGCTACAGTTGTTATTTGCTGAATTTACATAGAACGATTTTTGTTTGTTATTGATTGTCTGTTTTCGGTTCTAAAATTTGTTCTGCTTAATTTGAGATTATTTATTTGGGGTTTAAAAATATTCTGGAAGACTTTAGTCAAGCAATGTTTCAAAAATTTTAATTTGTTGTAAACATTCATACAGGGTTTCGCAATTCCTTGTGTTCAATGAAACAAATGTCTATATAATGCGATGTAATGAAATCGATACCACCAGTAGACACAGTTGGATATCTTTTGAAAAATTAAAAATTGTGTGAAAAGTTTGCATTAGCTGAGTAGATCTATTAAAATTTTAAAGTTTTTTTAGAGATTGGCTTATTTCTTACTTGAAATTAATCCGTATTGGAACCTTATTAAGGACATCTCATAAATTGAACAGAGATATAAAAGCTGACGTTTGTTTTTGCCAGACCTCCATAAAGCCTGTGTGCAAGATATTGACTTTTTTATCATCGCTCAAATTTTCTCAGCAGCTTCGGTGGTGGATGTTCCAATGACTCCACCGCATAGATCAGCTTGAATTTGAGCGCTAGCTTGGGTTAAGTAGTTTTAAGGTCTTCGATCGATTGCGGATTATTGGCGTAGGCCCGTGACGTCGAAAAAACCCCTAAGTCGCCCATGTCTTATATGTCCTCCGCAGTTCGGCAAAGAGTCTTGCAGGAATATGTCATACAAAAATAAATCGGTCATCATCGTTCTATGGAGTTCACCACCGAACTAAATTCGCCTAGTTGAAGTCTACAGAAGGCCGAATTCTTATGTACGTAAAGGAATTGACTGCTTCGAGCTCTCTTAAATACTTTTACAGACAATGGCTATGATTTTGGTCAATATGAAGCTCTGCGCTAGTTGGCTGATAGTTCACCAAACCGATCGTCCACAATTTAGACTCCAAATGTTGGAGAGTAAACTTTAAATGGCTAACGGACAAACGCATGTATGACGTCACTTGGCTTCTGTTGTTGTCTGAGCTAGACAGGAGGTGTCAGCCAAAATGAAAAATGTGCCATTAAGGAATCAGAATTTCTGAGAATTTCTTGGAAAAGCTTTCGTAGTAGGTTGTAGTGTTTTCCATGCGTTTTGCGGTAATTAATTTTCGTTAATACCAAACTATTGATTAAAAATTCACGATTGGTTTGACGGTAACCCTTACGTATTCTTTATCGTTCTCTATATTTGTCAATAATATTACCGTTGTTATCAGTATTTATACCGTTAGTGATATTTGTCGTTATCAATATTATTATCATTGGGTAAATTTTCATCGTTAGCTACCACATATATTTTTATTTTTGTCATTGGTAATTTTTTCGTTGTTTTGATATCTTGATCGTTGTTATCGACATTTTAGTAGTTGTTATCGATATTTTGATCGCTGCTTTCGATAGTTTGATCGTTGTTATTGATATTTTAATCTTAGTTATCGATATTTTGATCGTTGTCATCGATTTTTTATCGTGGTTATCGGTATATTGATCGTTATTGATGTTTAGATCGTTGTTAGTGATATTTTGATTTTTGATCGTTTTCATCAAGAGTTTAATCGTTATCGATATTATAATCGCTGTTATCGATATTTTGATCGTTATCGATAGTTTGATCGCTCTTATCGCTCTTGTAGACATTTTTTATAATTGTTATCGATATTTTGATCGTTATCGATATTTTGATCGTTATCGATATTTTGCTCGAAGTTATCGAGACTTTGATCATTATCGATACTTTTATCGTTGTTATCGATATTTTGATCGTAGTTATCGATTTTTTTTATCGTTGTTATCGATATTTTGATCGTTGTTATCGATATTTTGATGGTTGTTGTCGATATTTTGATCATTATCGATTTTTTGATCTTTGTTATCGATGTTTGGGTCTTCGTAATCGGTATTTTGATCTTTGTAATTGATATTTGGATCGTTATTATCGATATATTGATCGTTATATACATATATTTTAATCTTTGTTGTCGATATTTTAATCGTGGATGTTTTCGAAGTTTTTTTTTTTTGTTTTTATTGTTATCGAAATTGTTAAGGTTACTGATATTGTTTATTGCTATGCATTTTTTAGCAATCGTTATATAGCTAGTAATTGAAACTAATATTGTAATTAAAAATAACCTTTTTCTAGACATGCATATTTATATTTTTTCGCAATTTTCGAAATTTAAAAGATAAAAATTCACCTTAAAAGCTTTCTTTAACGCTGTATACCAAAAATTTCATGAGATACAATTTCTTCAAACCATGTCGTGTACTGAAGTTCTCTCTTAATTGTAGTAAGTCATAAATTTTGGAGCAATTAAAAGCCAATTACTAATTATTTGCGCACATAAAGTAATAACCATATGAAATTTTCCTTTTCCTTGGTTCATAAATGTTAAGCTAGCGATAAAAATATAATTCGGAAAAAGTAACTAAAAATTGGCATTTAGTAAATAGTTAAATGGGCATATCTACATACATACCTATGTACTTTGTACAAGTATTTATGTACATATGTTGTGTGAATTAACTATTAACTACTCGGCAGTTAGCCATTAAATCAAAATACATATGTACACAAGTAAACAAACCAGGCCAGATTTTTCGGCTGCTATTTATTTATTCATGTAATGACAATGACTGTCGTTTTGTTAACATTTTTACTACAAAAATGTAAACATTTTTCCTCACAGCAGAATTTGAGTAAAGGGTCTGAGCGATGTAAGCTATTTGAAACTTTTATTTTCACTTCAGCGCTGCTATGTGACAATGCTTTTCTTGTTTTCTGTGAATTTTAGTAGCTTTCTTCTTTGTTTATAATTTTGCCCTTTACCAAAAGAAAAAAATAAATAAAAGAAAAATTAAGAAAATAGCCAGGCAAAAAAATAATGACTAATGTACGCAACAAAAATGCGTATTCATTACCTACATTTGTTTTCAATTTGAAAAAAGTTGAAGCCTTTGCGACAATGCATAATTTAGTTGAGTTGTGCGCCATTAAAAATATTATTTTACAAAAGAAAAAAATTAAAAGCAGCAGACAACTGAACTCGGCAGCGTGCACAGCAACAAAAGAAAAAAATGTTTTAATCACTTTTGTTTACTCTTTAAAATCGCTTTAAAAATAAAGTAAAAATGATTTACTAAAATTAAATGTAAAATCATCTAGATTAACTGCGTTAAAGACAAGGCACTCCTGGTGAATTTGTGTTTTATTTTCTATCTGTGTTGCAACTTGCAGGCACCACACTATGGAGGAATCATTTTAAGCCACACTGCTGGCCCATATAATGATGCACCGCTCTCACACTAAGCGAAAGTAATAAATCATTTATTTCTTCCTCATATCTGGGATTCTTCGTTTTTGTTGTTGCTGTAAGCCTGTGTGGCCTCGCCACATTGAAAAGGTATGGTGGTAACAACAGCCCTATTATGGTTGCATTCCGCAGCTAAGTCTTAAAATAATTGGTAGAAATGCCGCCTGCCAGCTTGGAAATTAATATGTTTGAAAAAAATTAAAATAAAAATTCAATCGCATCGTTGAATGTACTCGTCGCGAGTATGGGGAAGCTGTTTGGGAAGTTCGCCAAGCTTCGCTTTTAATTTTCAGCTAAAGAATGCACTCCTCACCGGCAGTTTGTTTTTAATTGTTCAAATCACGCTTTTCAAAATAAATTTTGATTTATGGAAAAGTACTTGTTTGATATATTGTATGCTATCGAAGATCTCTTAGCTTAAGAATTGAAATGGAAAACTATTGATGCCTGATTCAGTTGTACTGCAAATTAACTCCCGCTTCACTTGCAAAGGCACATTTTGTCTTCAAGAAAATAGAATAAATATATGTATGTCTAGAATTGTAGGCTTTGTTTCAAACTAGTTACAAAGACTGAAATAAGTATTTTGAAGTAAGTTTTTGAGCATAAATACTTGTCATAAACTTCCTTTTGGAAGCATTTCACTTCCTTCTGCTAACGCACAAGGATGTAATGCATACTGTACCTGAGTAGACAAGCGGGGAAAAAAAGAATAATAAGAAATTTCCTGTTGTTTTATATTCGCATAAAAACACAAACACTACCATTGAGTGTGTGTCTGTCAAAATCGCACGGCAAATTTTTGTTCTTATTTTGAAAATATTTTGTTTTATTTAAATTTTATTAATTTTTAATAAAAATATAGCTATACTACAGTAAAATCCATAAAACTCAAAGTTTCTAACTTTGTAAAAATTAAAAAAAGTTGTAAAATTTTCATCAAAATTTCACAGTTTTTATTCAGAATTTGTAGATTTTTTTTTTTTGGTGTGCAGTTTTATAGTCCATTAAATTTAGTATGTATCAAAGTGCAAGTTTTTCTATTCTGTTTTTATATGTATGGAGGGAAATGCGCAACATACTCGACGAAAAAAATTCAACGGCATTTTGTAGCGACTTAAAACTTGCACTAAAATTGATCGAGCTATAAAATTGCATATCTAAAAAAACTCTACAAATTCTGAATAAAAAATGTGAAATTTTGATGAAAGTTTTACGATTTTTTTTAAGTGTCAGAAAGCTAGAAACTTTGAGCTTTATGGATTTTGTTGTAGTATGAACNAATAAAACAAACAATTTTCAAAATATGGAGAAACAATTTTTTTTATCTCGAAAAAAGTTTTCGTACAGATTTTAACATTTGTGTTCGAATTTAATGGCGTTATCATGTTCTAAAATAAAGGCAAACCAGAAAGAGAATTTTGGGTTCGTTTCTTAAAATGTCGCACTGTTGTAACGCAAAAAAGGTCGTTTGAAGCTTTGTCAGGGACAATGTTTCCCTGAAAATCCGATTGTTGCTTAAAACGTCAATATTATGAAATGCAAAAATATGCGCTTTGAAATACTTTCAGAGATGCAGCTTTTCTGTCCATTCGTACGACATAACCAACCAGTGTTGCCGCTGTATTTTAGTTCGGTATAAAGTGCATCGTTCCTTCGTCTGCGGTACTCGCCGTCGCCAACGCATCGGTCAGGTTAGGTTAAGTTAAAGCGGCTGCCTTCATCCAACGTACGAGAGAGGCACACTTAGACCCAATGGGTCCGTTGTGATACCAATTTAGAGCTCGAATTATAATCTGTCCGTTCACCTAGATGTTGAACCAGTTGTTTAGGTTCAGTAAGCAAGAGAATTTCTGAATGCCTACCCATTCTGCTAGCATGCCTTCCCATTAAGCAATGGCCCGCAATAATACCGGTCACCAGCTTTAGTGGAGGGCGGATCTTTTCTTGTCGAGGCTGGGCCAGATTTGTGGAGTCGTCCTCACGGGGGCCTTCCGACCGAAGTATTTCCTGAGCCATGTCTTGCAGGCTCGGTATGCCCGCTGCATGAGAGGAGTTGACGTTAGACAGGGTCGTTCCCAATTAGCTTAAACGTCTCTGTGGTCTTTCACCCACACGATGTGAGTAGTAGACTATGTAGCTAAATCGTTAAGGACTTTTCTACATGCTATCGCAGTAATTGACGAGGTCTTACAGCAATCCAGTGACTTGATCGCTGCTGTAGTAAGGGCCCGCAAACCTTCTGGTAGTGCAATGTGGTGCCAATCTGCCAAATCAATCGGACGGTTTAAAGAAAAAATTTTAGAATTTAAGTAAGTTGATAAGATAAAGTAACTATTGCAATATGGGGTGAAATGAAAGAAAATAATTTTGAGGGGCGATAAGATAAATAAAATGTAATGTGGGTATCGAAAGAAAGTTTACTGTTAAAAATATTTTTGAGTAACGTTGAAACTTGTTTAAAGACTAGGGTGTCAAACTAAAGAGGTTTAAGAAGGCGTACAGCGGAGAATGTTTTTAAGGAGGGTTGCCAACTGTTTGAAAAATTTAATTTAATTGATATGAAAAATTAAATATTCTAATATGGGTAGGTATGCAACTAAAGAGGCTCAATAAAGCTTACTGTCGAAAATAATTGCGAGTCGCCACCTATTTGAAAAATTTAGTTCAATAAAATTGATAATATAAAGTAAGGATCACAATATGAGTGTCAGAAATATTTTCGATTGAGTTGAATATTAGAAACTAAAAATACCGAAATTACAATATTACAAGATGGGTACCAAATGAAAAAAGCCGAACATTAAACAAAAATTATAAAGAAATAATTTACAATATACATATTACCAAATATCCGGCTTGCTTCGCTGCGCCTTCAAAGTCTTTTGGTGTTGTATTTGCTAGTCGCTTCAAAAAGTATAATTTAAATTTCGTCGGAGTAGGATTTCTTAAACTTAAATTTTCGCCGCTTAAGTTTCTTATTGCTGTACCGCTAAGTAAATGGGCATGATGCCCAACACCTGCACCATGTAACGTATTTTATCGAAATGTTTGCCTGCTGCACATTCCCACTCTACACAAAGCTTTGAAATTAATCCATGACATACATATACATATGTGCATACATAACTACCTGGTTACATACATATGTGTAATTTTATTAATATGTACATATTAGTAGGTACATTCCAACATTCCCATACTGCATATGCATTTGTATGTATGTATGTATGTATGTATGTATGTAAAATGCACTTCACACGTTTTATGTTCCTTCCAACACTTTTACAGCGTTTCTTTGTCGCCCGATGAGCGCCTAAATGGCACCTAAATGGTCAAAATATTTATACTAAAATCTCTTGGTTCGTAATAATGATTGATACGTTCGACTTGAACGGTGGAGTGGCCGGTATCCAACCATTTTAATGTTGCCACGCCACATACATATCTACCGGTTTGTCTGGTTGTTCGTATTCTGTTTGCGATTGACCCGCCCTTTACGGCTTGTCTGTCCATTGTGCGCTACTTTACAATTTGTGTTGACCATCCGGTGGCAGGTGAAAAGTACATAAGACAATAAAAAATTTGGATGTATGTGAAAATGTGTAGTTATTTAAAGTTAAGTTCGTAATTGAACTCTGTTATAGTTGTAGGGTATCTATATTCGTGTATGTGACTTATTTGTGTAGTTGGCCGTTTTATGTATTATTACACATTTTGATTTTCGCTTTTACATATTGCACCGGCTATGGCTTTCTCGAAGTTCGCTTCCCTATTGTTTAATTTAAGTGTTTTTGTTTGATTTTTCTATTTTAATTATTGCAGCTTGGCAATCGTGTCGATCATTATTTAACCATAACGAGTGTTGTTGCCTTGAAGATTACAAAAAACAAAAAAACAGCAAAAAAAAAATCTTCCCTTTACTCCCTGATTCTAAAGTATTTTTGCAAGGCAATTTGGCCTTGCACACATACATCTGTAAGCCAGCAATTTCTTGCTGTCGATAAAGCTTGAAGTTGAATTTTAAGAAAAAATTTATTTCTTTTTATTAATTAATTTCTTACTAGATAAAGCTATAATAATTTTTTCACCAAATTTCGGGCCGTATTGGGCTTAGTTTAAGATTCTTTCGGAACTTATTCACTACTACTTATTTGAGGACCATTATGGGACCATTCGGTACTAGTTTAACGCTGTTTCAGGATCATTTCGATACCAGTTTGTTGGCGTCTCTACGAACCATCGGGACCATTTTCGGGCTGTTTAGAGGACATTTCGGGACAATTTCACGACTTTTTCGACCATTTCTGTACCTGTTTAGCCCCATTTCAGGACTAGTTCTCAACCATTTTGAGCCTAGTTTAGGACTATATTAGGTCCATTGTGGAATTAGTTGAGGATCATTTTGGGGCAATCAAAAATAGCCAAAAGACCATTTCGGGACCGTTTCAATACTTTTCGTGATAATTTCGGGACAAGTTCACGAATTTTTAGACGGTTTCGAAGCTTGTTCAGGTCCTTTTCGGGACCTGTTCAGGACTAAATATTTTAGGGCCACCGGGAATTACACCGCTCATGACTATTTCGGGACTATTTTTGGACCATTTGTGACTAGTTCAGGGTTCATTTCGGGGCTGCTTCCGTACAATTTCGGGATAGTTCATATCTATTTAAGGACCATTTCGGCAGTAGTTCAATAATATTTCAGGATCATCTTGGGACTAGTTCAGGAGCATTTCGAGACTAATTTGGAATTTGGACAAGTAAGAAACTATTTCGGGACAGTTTCAAGACTTTTTCGAGATCATTTCGGAACCAGTTCACAACATTTTCAGAACCACTTCAGCACTACTTCAGGGCAATTTTTGGTCTACATAGTTGGGGATCATTTTGGCATAGATCGATACTAGTCACCAAACAATACTGAAATGGTCCTAAAGTATTCGCGAAGTGGTTATGAAAGTGTTGTGTACTGGTCCCTACAAAATGAAAGAAATAAAATTAATGTTTAATTTGTAGTCGCCTAATGCATTGCCAAGCCTTCACAGATGTTTACACATCAAATTTATGGAGTGCCTGCTACGAATCACACAGTGCTATGACCTTTGACTAGGTATATATTTGTATTACAGTATCAATACGTCAGCAAATACATTTTTATTTATTACTAATACAAACTTTTTTCTCTCTATTTTTAGGTAAGTCTAACGATGAAAAAAATGTGGTAGCATACATACATATGCATGTGGATACATTACATATCTTTTCAAAGATAATTTTTTCCTGTTTTGCTGTAAGTAAGAATTTATCAGTAAAAAGAAGAGGGCCTGATTTGTAGAGAAATCATGGAGGCCGTTTAAGTTTTGATATTAGAGAAAAACCAAGAAGAATACTCGTTATTCAAATACTAATAAGAAACTCAAATCTTGGTGAATTAAAAAGCCCTTTAATAAATTGCATCAATTAAAATTGTATCACTTCGTTTCAACTCTTTGATTTTGATTTACGTACTTATAACTTATTTCAATTATAGGCACTAATAATTGAGCCATTTGTAAAGCCATCAACAATAAATAAAAATGAAATTAGTGAAAAATGTTAAAAAAAAAAAAAATAAAGATTTCCAACTTCATTGCTCCAGAGTGTGGTTCTATATGCATTACACCAGTACTGATTGACGGAGAGCTTCAGTTAATTGACAGACGAAAAATCAAAGCAAACAGAAAAAACGCCAGAAAGATATAAGCAATCTAGAAAAAGTGCATTTTAAAAGTTAACCTAAAAAGTTAATTGCCTTTCTCTTTGCGCCCTTTGTGGTTACGCTTTTTAATATTTACTAATAATAAAAGTCGTGATTTATACTGCTGGGCGATTGAAGGAAGGAAATCAAAATCAAATGTAACGGGCTAAGAATCGAAAATTTCGAATGCAATGTTGGCAAGTTAATTTGGTAAAATGGGTGGTGATGGTTAATGCTAAAGGGGAACGGCGAAAAGCGGCGCGGCATGACTGGTCGAACGTTTATTCGCTTGATTCGGCGGTGCAGTTGGTGCAAATGCAGCGTAGTTATTTGTATGCACTGTATGTTTATGGCTTTAATAGGTTATATGTACTTATGCATTTATCTATGTACATAAAATGTCTATGTGACGGTATAATTATATTTAATATTTTTTTTTTCACTTACTGCTTTATAAAGTTATTTGTTAAATTTATACCTTCGCGTTTGTGTGAACTTCAAAAGGAATACACCGAAGTGGGAAACGCTGACTACGTACGTACATTCGTGCAAACGTTTATACATTGCTTAAGTAAATGGAATTTATTTGTAATTGTAAATGAAGAAGTCGAAATGCAATGCAACTAAACGTTGAATGCAACTAGAGTTTTTCTTTCTTTGTGTTTTTTATAGTCACCAACTTTCTCATCGTTTCATTCCCAGGCTGTCAGTATTAGATCAAAAGTTATGCTTACTTTCGTTTATTGTTGTTGCATATATGTATTTTAATATTTTTGTGAAAGTTTCTTTTTTAAATTCCATATTTTTAAATAAATTTAGGAGACTATTAATTTGACGTAGGTACAATAATCACGGAAATCAGACAATGCATACGATTTCTGTAGTTAAACGGCTTGGCTTCATATCTGTCATAGCTGGCATTACTCTGACAGCACTAATAACTGAATCTGATACAGATGTATATTTTTCAGGTATATTTTTACTTAGGATTTGTATCAAAAAAGAAAAAATGAAAAACTGTATAGGGTTGGTCGAATGAATGGCTGTCCTGGTCATCAGTTCCGAGTCGTATTAAATTTCTGAGTAGTAGGCCTTATCTTGGACAAAAGGGGGAGTATAAAGGAATCAAAATGGAGAAAACTAGCCTATGGTTACAGAAAATATGTAATAAATTAACTGACGAAGACTTGCGTGCCACTTGCGCTTTTTTCTCAAAGTGTTTACCGCTGGTAAACCCAATAAAGGTTAAAATTTAAAAACTAATTAATAAAATTAAATTAAAATCTGTGAAAAACTAACAATAAAATACTTTTTTCGCAAAATCTACAAAGGACCCTTGTATTTTTCAAAAAACCTGGGTAACAGTTATTCGTCCTCACCCTGTAAATTGATGCCGGACTCACTCCGTTGGAGAATAAAATAAGCTTTATCTCATAAAGGTTCCGGGAAATTGTGGTGCTCAAGCTAACGAATCGGCTGTATAAATTGTGAACTGTCCAATTGTGAGTGTCCAGTTGGACCGATTACATGGTCAATTATAGGAAGAACTGTCCGTCCGCATTAGGGATCTTATGAATATTGCTCATGCTTGGTGGAATATCACCAAGTGTTTGCTGAAAAGGGCAGACATGGTATCGGCCTCTAGCAAAGAAGAAGGGAGCTTTGAGCCCTGATAGAACTGCTTGAAGGCGTTTTTTCTGCAGCCGTCCGGTCTTTACCGTACTGAAAAATTTAGATTTTTGGTTTAAAGGTATTTAGAATTAGAAAATTTGCAACCGCTTTCCCTCGAGAAGCTGCTAGAAAGTTTGCAAAAGCGTAATGAATACCCACATCCATTTGTTTTTTTTTCCATTCTCGGTAGTTGTATCTTCCGTGTTGCTACGTCCCGTGTTTTTTGGATATTCGGAGCGCAATGTCGTAAAAGTTAGGGCTGATTTATATGTTGACGAATCACAAGTCATTTTAGCCCTTTTGAAGAGTTTTTTTTAGCCGTTTGATGACGCGCGTTGAGGTTCTGGTTCCATCAGGGAACACTCCTTCGAACTTTTCGATATTCACAGAGCAACTCGCCTCGGAAAGCTGATCTGGGAACATCTCGGAGTTGCACGGATTCAACTTAAATATCGTGGGCGGATATAATTGCTACCGTGTTGACAACCTGCTCCATATGCAGGCGGAGGAGCTCCCATCTAGTTTTCATGGAATTCCCATAAACCTGGTTAGTTTCACTTTAGGCTTCAGTGTCATATTTATCAAAATCCGACATAGATATGTACCTGATTTAATTAAGTCTTACATTTTCCGTCTTATTGGGTTTTTAAAAATCGGTTCATTGCTCCGGTTAGGAATATAAATACTGTTCTGGATAATGTGCTGAAGAAATTACTCACCTCTAGCCCTGATGATGGGCAGTACTCCTCTAGGGCAATTATTTTCCTCTCGGACATTTTGCAGCTGCCACCCGAAAGATAGGCTGAGACAAGTGCAAACTGCACTTGACTCCATGTGGCCACTGCGCCCTGTTGTATTTACTAGGCCTGGTGTGTGTGGTGCCATAGGTTAACTTACTTTCATTTTCATCAAGGCCTTTAATAGCCGCATTAGAAACCCAAGGCTCTTCGATGAATATGTGCGAGGCACATTTGGCCAGGTGCAGGTTCACTTGTAGGCACCCGATGGGTCTGGGATTTTTCTCCACCTTTTGCTGTATTTTAGTACCTGCTCCTCTCTTCATAGCTCCTTGTCCTTAGAGGTGTTTTTACTGGACCGGATCGCATCTTCTGAGAAGCTCTTCAGGCTCCCGTTGCGAAAGGCACACTTCCACAATCCTTTGCTTTCGATTTTCATTTACTTTGGAGATTTTGTAGCGAAAATAGGAAGAACTGCAGTGGCAACATTGCCACACACATATTTGTACTTGTAGATACGAATGATTTAAAAATTTCCTTACTAACTACATTCATATCGCCACCTGAAACGCAAAAACACCTAGCAAACATCGACACTGAAAAGGAAAAAGTCGTGACTATTTTTTGTTTTTCATAAAACGATGTGGGGAGTCGTAATTCGATAGAATCCATCATATCGATCAAAAAGTGAATTGAAGTGAAGTGAATGAAGTGAGCGACGATATTTGTTTCATCTTTTTGCATTTCAGGTGACGGTATATATTATATATTCATTTAATTTAATCGATAAGAGTTGCGTTTCCCTAGATCTGATTCACCTTATATTGTCGATTGTTTGGTTATACTTTTATTTTTAATCCGTCCTTACTACCCTTTTATGAATACCGCCAAGATAGCATTTTCACCACGCTTTCAGCAAATATTTATATTCACACATATGTATCTATGCAGGCATCTTTACATGCGCATCTTATCAATTCACATGGGCATTTATTGACCCTATCACCACAACCACTCCCACGTGCGGTAGTGGGTGCGCCACCAATAAAATTTCGCAGGCTGGCAGCGGATTATTTCGCAGTTTGTGGAATTGGCTTGGTGCTGCCCCCCAACCGCAATAGCAGCTGCTGTGGCTTTGCCGCTGGCTGCCGGGATCTTCTGCAACTTGCGCAAATACAACAAGTGCAATGCCCTGATAACTCAATAATGTCGAATATGAAAGTGAAAATATGAGTGAATAATCAAATACAAGATTGGTCGATGGAATGGAGTTTAAGTATTTGGCATCGAATAACTAAAGTGAAATTTCAATTTTGGTGGCTAATAGGATAATATTTACTGCTTGAGACATTTGGACAAACACATCACATTTGTACATAATTGGTAGATAATTTTGTAAAACAAAAAAAAAAGAAGATATAAGAGTTGACTATTTACTACAATACATTTGGATCAGGTTTCTTGTACCAACTGTTGAGTATTTGCATCATTATTCCTATTTTGCCATATTAATTCTTCACAGCTGCACGATTTGACAATTTTATGCGACAATTTTTTTTTTGCAGTGCAAGTAAAAGTATTTACAAAAGAAAATAGTATGTAATGTATAGCTATGTACGAACATTTTTTAGCAAAAATCTGGACTAGAATTTTCAGATTGGTATAAATCCTTCCTCCTAGTGTGACTGGCCTTACAGTATTTAAAAATATTTAAAAACATTTAAAAACCATGCGAAAAATCGTCAGTTTACCAATTATACCGCACAACAGCATTTCTGATGATTGGGTTACGTTACATGGTACTAGCTTAATTTTTAATTACGATTTCAAATATGTTATTCTAATTTCTGTACCAGCACTAGTTTAGAAAATGTGGCACTTGGGCCTTTCTACAATAAGACACCATATATTTATAGTAAATCTAATTTTTTAATAGTTAAAAAAAACCTTCTCTTATAAAACTTCCTTGCAGAAGTTGAAGGCAGGGAGCTCTTCTGATTGCTCCAACAAGAGCCAGCTATCATGTGTGCGCTGTAGTGGCCTTGATAGCGTTCCTCCATCGTACGAAGGTGAAAGCTATAACTCGTAAACAAGAGCTGCTAGAAGTGCAATTTTGTTAGCCAGTGTTATGGATCATGATTTTACTGTACAACCTAAAAAAATTAAAATTTTAGATTTTTTTTATATTATCTAACAATTTTTATTGAGCTTGAGGCCGTTTTTAATGAAAAACTATTGTGGAAAAGCAACGATAATTTTGAAAAAATGGTATAAGTGATAGCTATTTCGGAAATCACCACATTTCCTCATCAGACTTCTTTTCTTATTTTTTTTTTAATTTTTGAAATATTTGTTTTTTTATTTTTGAAAGTATATATTTTTTTTTGAAATGTGGTAAATATTTGGAATTTTTTAAAATTAATGATTTTGATTTAATGAATTTTTGATTTTTGATAAATTTTTGATTTTTGATAAATTTTTTTATTTTTTGTAATGTTTTTATTTTTTTAATGTTTTTATTTTTTTAATGTTTTTATTTTTTTGGTGTTTTAATTTTTTTTTAATGTTTTTATTTTTTTAATCTTTTTAAGTTTTATTGTTTCTTTTTTTAACTTTTAGTTGTGTTTTCATTTGAACCTCTTTTCGTTGGGTTCGAAATGTTTACTTCCCAATCGTCTGCGCCAAAGTATCCGACGCTAACGAGCCTAGTAAAAAATATTTTTCGTAAATTGAAGTTAATTACTTCAAAGTAAAAATGATTAAAATGAAAGTACCTAAAAAGGATTCCGAAATATTTATGTATACATACATTCATATATCTTTAGCTCGTAATTATTTTTCCTACTTTTCAAAATAAATTGCATGACAAGCTACGATTAAAAATACTTATTCGATATTATAGTAAGTAATTCAAAAAAGCTTTTACGATATCTTTTAATATCAAAAGCAGCGAGTATGCTAAGATTTTCCTTTTCCCTACAATTTCCGGCTATATCAGATGGCAAGTATAAATGTACTTACATATGTATGTATGAATGCGTGTATACAGATACCATGTAATCGTTTCAGAGCACAAAGCAATGAGGCATGAAATAATGGAGCTTCGACAGATCGCGCGAACTAAGCGCTCAGATGCCACTACACATGCCTTTTGCCATTATCATTAAACGCATTTCGGCCAGTTTGCCACCAAAATAGGCCAAGTCATTTAAATCATAGCAAAAGCCGCAATAGACAAATAAATGCTTGGTCGTCGTTTTACTGGCCCTACATGCAATTCCGTTAATGTATGTACATAAGTACTTATGTATGTGATACGCTCAAATAGCTTCGAAATTGCTTGAAAATATGCGTTTTTATACGCAATGCCAATTGTGAGATCAAAAGGAATGGGAAGTAAGATTACAAATGTAGCCGCATATAAACAAACATACTTAATAGTATAAGTGTGTACATACTCGTACTCGTACTAAAAACAGAAAAACAACTACACGCTGGCCTAAATGATGCATCCAATGCATTTTCATTTTGAACCACAGATCGCATACATACGCTCATCGTCTCGCCTTGTTCGCTGGCTCGCTGGCTCGCTCAACAATATATATCTACATCTGTATGATTATGAAATTCCAACCAGCAAGCCAAGCAACAATCGTAAGCACTGTTTGTTCCAGCTGCAGACTCCAATGCCCAAAGCCCAAACCTAAAATCCTCAAGACACGAACAATCCCATCATCCTAAGCAATAAACATTAATCATGTATGTATATACACACACGCTTCAAATGCGAATGAGCTTAGTTTGTTTTCTTTTTTTTTTGTTTCTGTTGCTGCTTTGACGCTCGTTATGACTTCTTTAAGACCTTATCATTATCTGATATGACGGTGTGGAAAATTGTAAATAATATCGTTTTGTTTGTTTGTTAATATTTGAGTAAATCGTGTTGATTGGAGTTTTACAATTCGTTATGGATAAGGAAAGAAGTGAAATTGTTGTCTAATGGGCGAAAAAGGTATGGTTGTCAAACAGATGTTTTCTTAATGAACAATGTTATTCGGATATGTAGTGTGAAAAGACTGCTGAAAGCTTGATGAAAATGAAAGTAATTGATTTTTGTTTTGGAAAGTTATTTGTGTATCTGCAAATGAGTTTTGATGCTAGATGAAAACTCACTTTTTTACCGAAGATTTGATAACCGAAAAATTGGAAAATTTTATTAACATTGGAAACGTTTTTGTTTATAAGTAGCTGAGCTGCATTTTCAAGTTCCAGTAATCAAGTCCAGAAGAAGTCGATTTATATATTTTATATTTAATGTAACACTCCTCATAGCTGAATAAGGAACACTGCGACCTGAGATATCTTTTGTTTTCTTAAAATCAGCCACTAATCCTTAACGCCCAGGGTATCTTAGATTTCTCTAATAAATCCTAGAAGTACCTGGATCTAATCTTTGTCTGAATAGATCGGACAACCATAAAAGAGTGTTTTGAAGTCTCATCGTCGTGAAGGCAGAATCGGCTTTCTGAGCAGTTACCCAGAGAGTAGACTCTCGAAGAAGACTAACCACAGAAATTGTTCATTAACCACAAAGTTTGTTTCGAATTATTCTCGTACCCACTCGCCAATAAATACGCGCCCGTTACCTGACATAGTGTTACTGTTTTTAACAAGCTAGGCGTTGATCAGTCTATTTAATTGGCGCTAGCTAAAACTGCTAATACACTGCCTGGAACACCGTGGGCCGCCTGCCCATTGGAAGTGCAGCATATTTGTTGCCAGATAATAAATATAGCTCTGTCATCCATTCTTGCATCGTCTGTGTACCAATGTACGGATCTTAGATCAAGGGCAGACAATCCGTTTATCTAATCTTTGCGGTTCCGGATTTTTACTAGGATCTTGCTGCCAAAGCAGGTCTCTTTGCTATATATTTTACCAACCCTGGTACGAGTATACTCCCAAGAATACCTGTATAAAGCTAGTTTGCCAGAAAGTTGTACGAAAGTCTAGTTCGCTGCTTCCACGTGGCTGCTGTTGCCTAAACAAAAATAAGAGAAGAATCCAACCTAGAAGCGGATCAGAGCCTTGAAGTTTAGTAGACCACCATATAATAGATAAATACGGCACAAACAAATGGACGATCTTTGCGATAAATCTTCTAACTTTACTAACTTTGAGTCCATAAACTACCACCGACCAAAAATTCTTCTGTATGCCTTATAGACCTTTAGTATCTTTACGAATTGGCTTATCTAGATAATAGTAAATGGAGATTTTTACTGCGTTCAAACATCGAAAAACTGTCCTTTTGCTCTCACTCGCATATTAGTGGCAAACAACGCAGTTATGTGCATCCAACGGAATTTGAACCGTCTCCTGTAGTCGTATTTAAAAGATCGTCCACCATGAAAGACCAAAGCATGGGAGAGAAAATATTTCATGGTTCTAATTTTCACAGGAGCAAGTACTTGTATGGTGATTATCCCACCAATAGAAAACACCCATGCTGCCTAAAAAGTCTCACAGAGTAGCCTCTTCATACACAGTGGCTCTTTCGCTCTTACCTACCAGATACTGTAGTGCATAATTCGCTAAAAAGTTCTTACTGTGAAGTATTGCTGGCATAACAGAGAATTAAACTGTAAAAAATTCTAAAAAAAAATATACCCTTATTTTAGGCACGATTTCTCCAGTTATTGCAAAGAAGTATGAGGTTGAAAAATTTGAAACTAGAAATTTATGTTTTATTTTTTAATTTGAAAGTTCCGCAACAGTTTTCGATGCTGTAGAAGTTCTTCGGGGTGTTTCCTAGTTTGAGGGAATATAACTGGACCTGGAACAGTTTTTATAGGATTTTAGATAATTCTTCATACACTCTATGTACGTTTTCTGATTAAAAAATTGTTGAACTTTCCCCAATTTTCTCCAAAATTTCAAATTTTAATTTATGTACTTGAATTTTTTTGTGGAATGTGCCATTTTTTTATTAAAATTTACGAAACATATTTTTGGTTGGCCTTGAAATCCCCAAAATCAAAACCCCTAATTTCGAAATCACCAAAATTAAAAGCCCCATAAACAATTTATGTGAAATGCGTTTAGGTCTTTTTCTTTTCGCGACTGGGGTTTGAACCAGCAACTCCGGCGTTCAAAACCACTTAGCCACTGAGCTATGTTTGCTATGTAAGGGGTTGATACTCTTTCCACTATTACATTTGGTCAACCCTTTTACAAAAAAATAAAAATAAATATCGTAAAAAAGAGTGAATTAATATCGAATTCCGATTGTTCTGGGACACACTTACGTCCATATTGCTTATAAATGATAATATTTTCTCTATTATTTAAATATTAATTTTGAGATATCTCATACAAGTTTTCAGTGGATTTTACTTTTTTGTTTTCTTTTGTAATTTTTTTTCTTTTTAAGAAAACTGCTAGATTTTGCAAAAAAAATTACCTTGAATAATTTTTCAATTTGTTGTTCAAAACTTCAA
>NW_016162390.1:40619-43427 GCF_001687245.7 Rhagoletis zephyria | reverse complement strand
TGACATTATAGTACCTTAAAAGAGAGCCGCACTGAGTTGTCAATCACACTTTGTTTAATACACCTTGGTTGTGACTGCTTTTGATTTAGGGATGCGATATGTTAATTTAGAAAGCTTTTTGCTTCTCCTGTAGAATTTAAAAATTTGTCAAATAGGGGCTTTTTCATTCATGGTGACGATATGCATAATTTTTTGTTATTATAATTTTATAATCTATGAAAACTTTACTTTTCTCTATTCGCTTCTAAACTGCTTTAGACCGATAACTATTAAGCAACGAGTTATGAGGAGTCTTGCCAATATTAGTCATTTAGGTAGAATTTTATCAATTTTCAAATCCAATTGCTGCTTGTAAGTTTAGAATTTACGATATTAAATTTACGATATTAGATTTACGGTAAATGTTGCTCGTAGCATTTTGGATATGTGTAAACGTTTTGGATGATCTACAAGATCGAATAGTATACCCCCTTAAGCATGACTCCTCTGTAGACTCAAAATGACAAAATAGTTTTGTTATGTGAACTAAATATGTTTCTCCCACCACATGATTTGCTTATAGCTACATTATTTGGTTATAGTTACCAAATCATGTGTCCAAAGAAATGTATTCAGCTGATTTTTTTTCTTAGTGCATTGCAAGTTTTATAATCTTTCCATTTCTTTCTCACAATTTTGTCGGAATGAATCCCTGTAATTATTTTTGATTTACATCTTTGTCACGGTAATTAACTTTGCTTATGTAACCCAAAATACTGCAGAGCAGTTAGCGTCTCACAGCTGCCGTAATTTTAGTTTTGCAGATTTTTAAAGGAAAACACTAATTTTTATATTTGATACAACCAAACGATACAATTAGGAACGCCAGGAAGTGAATTTTTTTTCGTTCTGTCGGCAGCTAAATAATTAAGGATAACTTTAGCGGAATTTAGTGCATTTTCAATGACTTCTTCCTCATTTTTGTGTGTAAATCCAAATGTTTATTTGCCGCATAAAAAGTTTCCCTTTTGAAGGTTGTTGTTGTAGTGGTACCACTAGACCCTGCCTAAATCGGCTAGTCCATCAAGAGGAGGCTAAGGAAACGTGCTGCTTGTCGGCGTTGGTCCAAAGGGAAAGGGGATATTAGCTGAGTTTTGAAGGTCAAACATTTCGCATAGGAAAATACCATAATTTAATAATAAACGCCAAGTATTCTCATTGTTATTATTGCTCCTAAATATATGCAACATTTCGCTTGTTTAGAAATTCTTTAAGTTTATCCAATTTATATTTGTGCTAAGCGCTTTTAAACTATGTACTTCTGATCTAACTCACTCATCTTGCTTTACTAAATATCGCCTAAACTAAATGTATGCATGTTGCTCGCTCTTTTAAATATCTGCACTCATTGAAATCGTTTTGATAAGAAACTTAACTACTTTTTGTCTTACCAAAACAACATTGAATGTTTTTTATTTACCTTTTTACAGCCGTCTCAACAGCGCTTCCGGCAATAATGTGGGTGCACCATGGCGCCATAGTATGTCACGTGATTTGAGCAACGATATGGATTCGATATTTTCACGCACTGGCGCCACACTGCCAAGAGGTGAATATCACAGATTAAAAAGTAAATTTTTAGATAATTAAAAAGTATATACAACACCACAAACGGTAGTGCAATAACTAACGTTATTCAAAGTAATAAAATGAGAGTTAAATGCCAACAGGTGAAAAAGTGAAATCTATGAAATAAATTCAAGCAATAACCTAATAATGCACAGTATATATGTAGATCCGCAGTGCACAATCAGAGAAAAAAACAAAGCAATTGCGATATGCAACAAAAGCAATCAAATGTATGTATGTAGTTGTGTTTTTGGTTAGACATTCATTAGCTATATACTATTTGCTAAAATTCATAGACACGTAGCAAAGTGAATGCAAAACTCAGTAAAAAAAAAACTAAGAGTTTCATTACAGCAAAAGTAACTGTTTTAGAAAAAAATAATTACTAAAGAAATATGTACGTACATATATCTTATCAGATACTTATGTATCTTTATATGTTATATGGCTATTAAGCATTGTAGGAGGCATAATTTTTGTTAGTTGCTGCCCATTTGATTTTCTTTTGCGTGCTTTTCAGCGCAATCTAGACAGCCTTAACTTTTTATTAGTGCAAGTGACTTGCAATGCTTTAATTTCAACCATTTTACATTTATACGAATATTAATTTTTTTTGTTTAAATTTTGTGTTTGGTCAACAACAAAACAGTTATAGATTTCGAAATAAAATAGTACCAACTACACAAAATTCGGAAATCAATTAATGAGTGCAGTTTTAGATGACAGAGAATTTTGTTGCATTGCATTTGTACACTTTTTTCGATTGACGATTTTCCAACAGCTAACAGTAGAAAAAATAACGAAAGGGAACAGTTTTCCTTTTAAAACTTTTGGAACCATCAAAATGCAAAACACTTGCACAGGTATACACTTTTTCTTGCTACTTACACAAAAAAAAAATGTTTATATACATATTTATTATTTTTATAAATTTCACTTAGTATTGCTACAACTATTGATCTTGTGTGGTTTAGCTTAATTTTTTGACTTACAGATATCCAAGTAGCATTTGCAAATGTGTAACACGCCAATACAAATCAATTATCAATTTAAAACTCAATTAGAAGATGTTATCTCCATATATAAGTATACTTTTTTTCTATTTTTATTGTATTGAAAATTGTTTTTAATTGCTTATGATTTTTTGTTGTTATAATTACATACATATAAAAACACAACAATTTTCGTTACTTTAATATT
>NW_016162390.1:27202-32454 GCF_001687245.7 Rhagoletis zephyria | reverse complement strand
AGCGTTACTGGCATCTGGATGAGGTAAGTAGGAATGTCACAAAACAAAAAAAGAATTATCCATCACTCAAATTTCAGAGAGTAAGAGAAAAATCGTTCAATAGAGAAACTTGAAAATTACTGCATGGACGCAAATTTGTAGGAGTTTGTAAGTTTCCGTCACTCAAATTTCAAACTTGCAAATTTCTGCATGAACGCAAATTCGGAGGTATTCGTAAGTTTCGCTGCCACCTGGCGTCCACACTAGCATTTGCAAAATGCAAACATGTGCCACAATTCTGCTAGCAACTTTGTGCTGGCAAAAATTCTTCCAGCGAGAATTTGGAACTTCTCCTGCAAGAGAACTGCAACTTTGGGCTCCCAATCTCTCGTTGCATGCACATTTTTTGGTCTGAACGAACGCGACCTTACAAAAATTATTAAAATTCAAATTCGTGCAAAATTTTCGCTCGACGAACTGAACTAAGACTTAGAACTCTAAATTGAGTTGGAGTGAGTGGTACTGCTATGCCAGATAGTACTTTTTTTACAGACCAGTTAGATCAGCACCAAAGTTTTAGTTACGATTTCCATCCAGAAGAGAATGGAAGAAGGACCACATTGGCTCGCTCTAAGATGGACTGTAGATGAACCATGTTCCCAGTGGGGGTATTAAATATTTGTAAGGCTTTTTCGAGACGTAGTGAAAAATAAAGCATACATTTATTTTCACAGTGGTAGCATCACTTGTATCCAAGTCCAAATTGGCCCGCTATTGTACTTGAAATGAAATTAAGCTCCGCGAATCAGTTAAAGAAAATAATTTTGTTGTTGTTCTTGTATCTGCATAAAAATTACCCAAAGAGTTTTTGTCTGGGTTGTTCCGGTTACACAGAGCCGACTGTGTTGGAGGGAGGCCATGTGAAAGCGATTGCATACGAGCTGACGGACCGTGTTCTAAGGTATACAAATACTGGACCCGACATCGTACTCGACTTACAACGACTCCGGACCTGTGAATGCCGTTGTGGGAACACAACCACCTGACGTGGACGAGACAGAGCTTTGACTGCCTCGGAAGACTCCCACCACCATAGCTCAACTTCTCTCTGGATACTGCAGCAGCCTAAACTCGTACCTGAGTAGAATAAACGCAGATGTGCCCTACGAGTGCCCTGCAAGCGGAGTGGCACTTAATGACTCACGAAACTTATTCGCGTGCCCTCAAAACCCCACTTAGCTAAGGCGCTTGTCCCTATGGACCAACCCAGTCGGAACTGCACGTTTCTTGGGTAACCGGTTATGAGTTGAACTTGACGACAACGACTCAGGGGCAAACCGAACTAGGCAAGGTTGAATAGCCGCTACAACGACGGAGGCAGGAGGATGAAACTGAGAAGGACAGTAGGTTGTTTTCTTTGAATGATCCAGACAGAAATTCGTTATTGGTGTTTTCCTTTCTACCGAACAATTTTGCCTTCTCATTGCCCTCTGCTCACAAATACAAAAAGAGGGTATTAAAAAGGAAACATTTTTTGTAGAAAACAAACGCCATGTGTTTTGCCCGAAGTTAGCTATCTTGTGACATATTCGCTTTAAGCTTTCATTACGTCTTCAAAAATCATAATTTTTGGTTGGAAATTATGCAACCTTGTATGGTAAAATTTCAGTAAGGTTATGTATGTGGCGGGCTGCCGCTGTCAAGAGTTCGGTGGTCACAAAAGTTCTGTGGAGAAGCCCTTTTAAGCCATCCCGATATTTTTACGCATCCATAAATTGCCCGAAGCCAGTCGATACCTTAGCTGTACAGCTTCTCGAAACGGTTGTTCCGCAGAAATCTGAAGCGCTTACTTTGTTACGAGAGTTATTTGCCTAGAAAGTACTTAATGGAGTTTACCTTTTACTTGTCTTTTTTTGATAATATTTTAGTTATATTTAATTTAATTTAATATCCTTATAAGCCTTAGCGATCGCATCTTTCCAAAGTAGTCGGTAAGTACACTTATTTTTACATATTTCAATAAACATACATTAAAATTTACCTATACTATATTTAACATGAAACGCAGTTCTATTCCCCCCTCAATATTCGCGCTATGCTACCATTTTATGCATTTTTCTATTTTTTAGGCACAAAAACTTCTTCCAAAATCGGCCGTCCTGCTACTATTGCCGAACCTAGTAGCACAGCTGACGGACCTGCAGCGCCAGCCGTATCCACCGACGAACCGCTCGACTTGACCGACTTAGATCTGTCGCGCCTACGTTTGAGCAAGAAGGATTTAGAAACATTATCTAGCATCACACCCGGTCTACCAAAATGCTTTCAGGAGCAACTACTCGCCAAATTGCCACCAACGCAGGCGCGTAAATTATCGCGCACATTGAGCATGCAAAGTAATACCCAGACCGCGCCGGTAAAAATTTATAAACGCAGTCAAAGTGGTGGGCGTGGTGTATTGCACAACGCAGGTGTACAAGATCTCAAGGAAAATGTGGCCGAAGAGACAGCCAGTAGCAGCACAGCAAGCAAACGCAGCAGCGATAGCAGTGAACGTCGACACTATGACCCTGTTTATCGGCGCAGTCTCAGTCGTTCGCGTTACGATTATGAATCGAGTATTCCCTCACCGAACGATGCGGTGTCGAAGAGCCGAAGTAGTAGTGTTTGTCGCGACGACTACAGCAAGTCGATGTGTTCAACATATACGACGGACATAAATGATCGCTACAAATACTACTCGCCATATCTCAGCAAGCCAGCGAAAGAATCGTCCACCGAAAGCGGTTCGGTGTCGCCGCAGAAACGTTACAGTGGTGGTGGTGGTGGTGGTATTGGCGCGCAACGCGAAGTGATCGGTTCTGCGCATGGGCGTCCACCAAGTGGTTGCTTGTCGCCGCCAATTGTAATGGCAGTTGGCGGCAGCAGCTCTCTGCGTAGACGCTCTTCGCAGAAACGTATATCACGTTTTCTACGACCAGATTTCTTCGATGAGCCACTAGAAGAGAATCCCTTTCAGCGTGATAAGAAGCAACGCGAACGTGATACTCAAAATGTGCTGCGTGAGATAAGAGAGAAATCTCGTGAGCCGAGTAGAGAACGTTGTAGTTATAGTGACTTAAATGCGGATGATACAATGGCTCGCAAACACAGCTTACCTAATGCGGAGTTCACGGGCATACCGCAAAAACCAGAGTTGAAGCATGCGCGTAATAAAAGCATGGAAATGTATTCAGAATATCAGCCAGGTAGTAGTTCATCGCAGGAGACCATTAAGAACAATCGGCGAAGTGTCTCGCGGCCACGTGACTTAACCGAAGGACTGCACAAAAGCGAGCTTGCCGACAAGATATTGGAGGAGCTGCAAATGCTGTCGGCTGCACGAACGCAACAAGAACAACAACAACTACGATCGGCAATGCCAAGAGAAATCTCTGTGGAGCGCTCTTCGGAAACGACAACAAAATCAGTTGTAGAAGGACCGAGCAGTCGTGCCGAAATTGAAGAGAAGGAAACGTCATCTACCATTAAAAAGATAAAAAAGATAAAGCCCAAAGAAAAATCGACTACAACAGAGTCAAGTACAGATGCTGATGCCACTATTACCACGTCCGTGGTGAAAAAAGTCAAGAAGATTGTAAAGAAGACTGAATCCACAAAGACGACACCTAACGATGCACACGGCAGTGGTTTTCGAACAGCCGAAGATAACCAACTCACACCCTTAGAAATGGAGCAGACAAAGAGAGAGTCAAAACTTAAGCGTCCCAAATCTTACCCTACCAAGGAGCCAACAATAGTTATGAAACCTGAAGTTGGCGCTTTGACACCAAAGTTATCTGGAAAACCTAATACAATTCTAGAAATGACCGCCGACATGCCAAATGCCACATATGAGGCCACATGTGCCCAGTCCACAGGATTAAGCATGCGCGAGAGTCGACTTGTGCGGCCCAAGAGCTATCCAGCATCCAAGCTAACACCGCCGAAGGACTCGAAGAAAGTTACACGTAGCGGTGCTGCTATTCCCACGATAGTCGAAGGAAGGCTACGAGATGCGACGCCACCGCTTGCAGTCGAGGAAAAGTTTGAGCTCCAGACGCCAAGCATGAAATCGAATGTGGAAACTTCTTCTTCAAGTGATATTAAGGCGAATACCATCAAGGAAATTATTAAGGTTTCTAAGAAGTCTAAGCTAGCACAGCCACTGCCAGTCACACCTACTACACCAACAACAACCACAACAACATCAACAACGACCACGCCTGTTGAAACTTCCAAGGAGTCCAGTCCCGCAATAAAAGAAAAATCACCCGAAAAGAAGCCAAGTAAAGGGTTGCTCTACGCTATAGGACAGAAATTTGAAAAACTACGTGACTCAGCTATGAGCAAGGAAAAGAAAAGCGCCTCATCCAGCCCCGCCTCTTCAGCAAATGGCGCTGTCGTAAAGAAGAGATCTCCAGATAATGCCTCCCCAGAGAAGATAAAGGAAAAGTCCATGCTGCTTAAAAAGAAAAAATCTTTGGATGGCACAATCACAAAGACTGATAAATACGCCACATCGAGCAATGCAATTGAAAAAAATGCATCTCAAAAAGCGCTCAACACTGATGGCGAAATAAAGGAAAAACCAGCCAAGTCCGATAAGCGTTCTCGAATCGATTCGATGATTCGTTCGTTGCGTGAACGTTCAGTACCAAGATCCCGACCTGCAACTGAGACGAATTATATCAAGCGGGCCATCAGCGTAGAGGACATGCCAGGGACTTTTAATCGGAATGCTGTGAATCGAGTACTAGGGCTCTTTAAACGAACTGATAAGGACGCGGGTGGCGCTGACCGGCGTGTTCAGAGCACACGTTCAACAAGCAATATAGAACGTCAAATACGCGAATCATCACCTTCGCCCATCTACCAAAATACGACGGAGTGCCATCGTTCGAATAGCATTTCAGCTGCGATCGCTGCCAACTTACTGACCAACAATAGTGGTAGCGTCCGGAAATGTGACAACACTGCCAAATGTAGCTGCGAAATAGCAAAGACGCCTAGAGGAAACACCGAAGAGAAGCAGTGTGTCGAGTGTTTGCACGATACTGCAACAAGTCTGAAAACCAAGAGTCGTGGTGAAAAGGATATCGTTATGCCCCCGGTTAAAGAAGTAGCGCAGGGCAATAAAGACAAGCGCAAGGGTCTGATGCTGGACCTTACTAAATTGGACAAAATTGACAACAATGCCACAACAAATCGCAACAATTTGAAGGCAGCCTATA